>NC_091823.1:58208358-58508358 GCF_038994185.2 Dermacentor albipictus
TCTTGAGGATTTTGTCTGTTCAGACAACAGTGTGGAGGTCTGTGGGCTTCCGAATGACAATAATATGCACAGTAGAAACTCGGTAAACGGAAATCGCTTAACACTTTCCTGTCCACACCTGTACCTATCGATAGCCCATTCCGAATTTTGACGTGCTCGGAGTGCTTTCGGAGAGCTAGCGTAATCCAGCGTATAAAAGAGGAACTACTTTTCTAGTTGTGCTTTAGTGTTTCTTTTTTTTCAGTGCAGGGCGATTTTTAAAGCGCCTTTTAATCGGGCATGACAAGTGCTCATAGCCTACATCAGGGTGCTGATGTCACGTGCAGATACCCTTCAGAAACGGCAAATTTCGACGGATTCCAATGAGTCCGAGTCAATTTTTCGATGGTCCACAGACTGCAAACTGTTAAACAGTTGGCAGTCTGTGCTCGTGGTGTATTACGTGTTCCCTCCGCTGGTGCTCATTTTTTTTCGCGCAGTTTTAACCTTTTTTCAAATATGAATCAACTAGCCAGCAAGAACATCCTAATTTATTTTTCTTGAACTTGCTGTTATCAAGAATAGCAAACTAAGATAATACCTAGATACACATTCTTGCATTTCTTTCCTGAATGCTTACTCAGTCGCTGTTGAGGTAATCTCTCGAGTACCTCAAGGCTTTGTTTCAGGACTTCTTTTATTTACGATATATATATAAATAATGTTGTCAAGATGATAACAGTCCATTTAAACTTCACCTGCATATTGACAGCTGTGTCATAAACATCATTATCATTAACATTTCTGGCTAAAAAGTACTACACAATGCTATTTCGGCATTCTGTCTTTGCAGTGATGCATGGCAGATGGTAATTAACCTTTAAAAATAGTGTCCATGACTTTCGCAAACTGAAGTAAACAATTACATCTCAGTTATGGCTACGATGGACAACGCTACGGAACACATAAATGAATTTAAGTAGCTGGTAGTAACCTTTAAATAATCCTAGGTATCCGATACTAAGCCAGAACCATCCACTAAGGCATTCCTCATTACTGCCTGTTCAATTACACAACATAATTAAATTTGTCTGAAACTTTTCAACCTAACCTGAAATGCTATAAGCGTTATGATCTAAACTTCACCAAAGCACTCAGAACATTTCCAGATAAAGCACTGCCTAAGGATATGCTAGGAGAATGCCAGCAAACTTGAGAGTAGGAAAAATCAAGAGGCAATGCCTAAGGAATTGGACAAATGACTGCAAGCTAACAGATTATGAGTAATTAGTGCTTGATTACACTTCTGTAGTCTGGGTATCAATTCACTTGTTTGATACTGTCAGCTTGTAGTGACGGTGAAGAATAGATCTGCCAAAAGTGCTAGTTCGAATTGAAGTTTTATTGGGCGAACTTGTGCCCAGCTAAATCAGGCAACATTCAAAACCCGATGACAGCCGTAAGCAAAGCCATCAGTCATTCAAATCTGATTTCTGTGTTAAATGTGTCAGCTATATATACATGACTAATCGTGATCCCAGTGGAACCACTGATGCTCGCAAACATTCAAGAATGTACACCACTGTTCACGTCATGCACACAATTTGATTAGACAAGACTCTTGTTACAGAATAACAGCAACACTCTTGAAATTTCGCATACATGTTTTGCAACGAGTGATAACTTTGTAACAGTTCTTAGTGATAAGAATAGGGTCACAGATAAAAGATAAACCATGTACGTGTATCAATGTACCACTGGTGGGCACATCCTGGCGCTTGCAAAACACTTATTTGGCGCAGCAAAGAGCATTTTTGGCAGTGGAAAATGTACGCCTATACTATACGCCAGATGGTTTCCATTTTAACTGCAATAGTCAATAAATATAATGTAGCTGGCTTTATGCACATCAAAAAAGCACATGAAATGAAAATTATTGTACTAGTTTCTACAGTATGTAGCTGAATGATTTTCCTTGTGCCCCCTGCACTCAAAAGCATCCGAAAGAAAGTGATTAGTTTTATCAACAGCAGGTATGACTAGTACTTCTTGCCCCTGCATGTGTCCTCCTTGAAACTCTGTCCCTTAGCATCTCTGTCCATGTATTTCGAAAGCGATATGCGATGTGGACCAAGTACGCCCAGTGCCGGTAGCTTTGCATGCGCTGTACTTTTGGTGTTTAGTTCGCGTTGAAGCAAGAGACAGCACGAAGGTCAATTTGCTCACTGCTGCTACCGCACTTCCTCACTTCAACGTTTTAGAAGCGACTTTCCATGGTCATCGAGCAAGATGTGTTCACATTTACCTGTGCGTGTGTGACACTGTGCTTGTTAATTTAGTTAGTTAGCGAATGTTTACAACTTTATACAGCCGATAAATCTACTATCCTTATTTTGCATAGCTGTCTACTAATATGCTATTGCAATCGATGCTTTGCCTCTTGGGTGAAACTGCGACTCTTTATTATTTTTTTTTTAACGTTCGTCATTCACTCTTTGTAATAACGTTGTTACACACTGTGACCAAAGTTTTGGAAGTGACGCATTTCGGATGTTATGGACTTCAGATAAAAATGGACATTTCTTGTCAGATTTCAGGGTCTGCTGTAATGACAGACGACTGTATACAGTATGTGCATTCTGTTGAGATCAATTAAGCCCTAAATTTGAGGCACACGAAAAATGCTAAAATTATTGGTGTAAATAGGACATAAGTAACCAAGCTTTAGAAATCTGGCATATTACAATAAAATCGTAAAAGTTGGCAGGTATGCATAAGTGAATTGCAAAAAGCACCAGAAGATGCCTTTCAACAGTGCAGGGCTGCACTGATAACAGTTGCAATCCAGCCTTGTGTGATGGAACCACCTTTAATGAGCAATAAACCTTCCTACTAACGAGTTTCACAATGGAGGCCCTCTGCTCACCTTGAGCAGGCGGTCACCCACTCGTAGCCTTGCACACCTCGACGCTGCTCCTTCTGGCACAATCTACAGCAGAAGCAAAAAGGCCAGCAACACCATGTGTCATGTTAATAATCTTTCAATTACTGACCAGTGAAAATTTCTTTTAAAACAAGAAGCATCACACACACACACAGCCAGACAGGCCCTGCACAACAAAGTTTCAGCACGTGCAAGTGTATCAAGTGAGCTCACCTTAGACACAAAGATACCAAACTCATCAGCACCGAATGGATGGCAAGGGTGATCCGTGCCACCAATAATACTCAAGCCCAAGGGGCCACCAGCTTTCACAAGCGTAACATCCTATAGAAAGAAAAGGCAGAGGCCAATTTAGTACAGTGGACATGGGATGCAAGCTCAATTCTGTGCACTGCAGGGTTCCCACAGAAAGCCGCAAACATGAAAAGAACAGCCGAATGCCCGATTGATACTGAATTAAAGTAAAACCTTGATAACTTGATCTCATTTTATTTGAAAATTCGGCTAATTTGTAGAATTTGTGCAGCCTCATAATTTGTAACGTGAAATATACCAGATAATTTGAAAAGCCGGCACGCGTCCATTCGGATAATTCTTAGTTTCTGGTTGTGACCTCCAAGACCGGCATGCAGCGACACCCTTCTGGCTTCGCATATCTAGAAGGAGCTGTCACAAATATGGGAGTTGTAACATGTTCACAGCTCCTGCAATTGCTTTCTGCAAGAGATTTCACATGCATCTGAATTGCAGCAGCGATGGCTCTCCCGGAGTCCGATCTCGAAAGCCATGCATTTATGCTCTGCAAGCTACAGAAACAATCAACGTTACAAATGGCAAGAATCAGGCACTACCAATTGCACTAGATTCTGCAATGTTGTTGCTATGTAGCTTTGCAAAGTGGTTATGCTGTGTGGTGGTGAGTGTTAATTTTATGCATTTCCGCCTGCTGCAAAGAGAGAGAGAGTCAGATCATCATCATCATCATCACAATCATCATCATCATCAATAAACATGCTGCTTTTGCTTTTTCGTTTCTGGTTCTACCCGTGCAAATACCATACCAGCTGTGTTACATGTGTTGTCGCATGTGTTACGTTTTCTCCCCTGCTGGTATGCTAATGTGGAAGACGAAGTTGCCGTCAGCGCCGACAGTGTATGAATAGGTACTAGCAGAGGCGATAATGAGCCAACTTGGGCACCTACTTTGATGACGATTATCGAGTCCCTGAAATTCATCAGCAGCTTTGTTGGGTAGCGGTGGTGACTGTGAGACACTGCACATGGTTAGTGGGCTAGAGATCGTGACCTTGTAGTAAACTACCCTACCAAACAATCCAGCATCAATGATTACTTCAAGCAGTCCTAATACGTAGAAAATAAATGGGACACGCTTGTGTCAAGGAAACTTGCCCTTCTATTCTCAGACTCTTTTAAAATTTTTTGGCCAAGTTGAAAATTTGCTTAAGAGGAAGCTTTAGCTCAGTCCCAACTCCGATGCTGCCTATTCAAGTATGTACATGTAAAATGCATAAGCACTTTTATGACATAATCACTGGGCCGATTTTAATTAACGTTAAATTCTAGTGACTGTTAGGTGTGAAATTTTTATTCAGGGCCTGAAATTTTTAAAAGGAATTTTCCAAAATTGGTAAGCTTGAACAAGATAGCAGCACGAAGTTTACGATGTTGTGGCTGTGCACTAAGAATAGATATTGCAGTTCTGTAAACTGCACCTGTTAGTGCACCCGAAGTGGACAATTTTAAAATTTCAATTTATATCTTACCTGAACTGGTTATATTGTTTGCAAGGTTTTTTGCAAACGTTCTAGTCAAATATTAGTGGCTTAGTTGAGAGGCATGTATAATATATTAATTTTGTGCGCCTTAGATGTACCATTCGGTGCAGTTTACAGAATTGTAATATAATTTTTAATTACTGAGTTACAGAGTTCTAAACATGATACTTTCATTTTTCTGAAAATTTGTGATTTCTAACAATATTTATTAAAAATAACTTATGAGTTAACTAAATAATTCACAACCAACACTCACTAACTAGATTTTAACCTTTTCTTTTAAATGCAACAAACCTCGTCAAACTTGGTGCAGTGGTTGCCAAGAAAAACAATTTCCCCTTTCCCATCTATTCAGATGGGAGCCCCCCCGAGCTAGAGCTTCCTCTTAATTTGAAGATTTTTTTGGTCTGGTGAACTTTGAATTACCAAGGTATAGCAAAACATGACTGCAACTCGCTATCATGTTAAGATCGTGATCTGAATTCACGACAAAGTGATAGTGCAAACACGAATGATTATTCTGCACACATGTATGCATGAATAGAGGCACTAACATCATGGCTAATGCAAACATACCATGCTGATGAAAAATATTATCACAGACACTAAAAACTTTAACTGGAGAAAGCTGAGCAAAAGGAAATGCATATAATGTTGACTGGCTTCTTGTGAGGTAAGAAAAATAAGCCTCATCAGTCCTTCAATATATGCAGCACATTAAGAGATGGTCGAACCCTAATACAGCTCTAGCATTTGTCTCCCTGCTTTAACTTGCAGGACATCAAGGCCGATAATCAGAGCGTAACATGGGGCAAAGGGAGATGACTATGTGTCTTTGAGCAAACTCATGTGTCTTTGAGCTCCCCTCAGCTTCATGCGCATCTACGGGAACACTCATGCATTCAATTGGTTGGCGCTTCCTCGTGCCATTCGACTGTGGAACGCTCTTCCTGATTTCATTGTCTCCGAATCTAAGCCCAATAAATTCCGTCAGCTCATCAGTTCATATTCCACCGCCTCACTTCAATAAAGGGCATGACGCTTTTTCTTATGTTTCCAGTTATGAGCTCTCTTGTTTATCAGCTCATAATTTCGCATATTATTTTTGTATTTTTCTAGTATTGTTTAGTATTTGTACTGGAGTGGGTACATTTCTTTTTCCCACTGTTTATTGAAAGAACTGTATCGTTTTTTTTTTCCCCTAATATGTACATTACTGACCCTGTTATTTTTGTACAATGCTTTAATGCTTGTATAAGATGTCTATACATTTTTCCACTGCCTATAAATAATGTATGTCTATTATGTTTCTTTATATGCCTCATATACTCTTTTTCATCCTTCTGTAACACCTGTAAGGCATGTAAGGACATTTTAAATAAATAAATAAATAAATAGCTTGATCCCGTTTATTTGCCATTTATACAGAAGGCGTTTGTTTCAAGGCAGGAGCCAGCCAGCTGAGGATAGACATACAACGCGTTAGACTGGTAACATTGTTTAACAAACAGGCTCTCGTCTTTTACAGTTGGAGTCAGTTTGAGGTTATGGAGTTGGTCTTGCTGTTGTTCTGTGGGCCAGTTTAGGTGAGTACAGCAAAGCGCAGGACGATTTCACATGCTGATATGTTGGCCAATGACCGGAAACGAAGGATGTGGGTTGGTTCCGCAAAGAGGGGACGCGGGAAACACCCCCACGTGGAAAGAAGAGCCACCAAGTCTAACGATAACGACAACATAACAAGAATAACAATAACAATGTTTTCCCCCCCCAAATGTATCTCATAAACTCAGGAATGCCCGTGTGCTACATGGTACTGTGTAGTATGAATGAAACAGCCATTGTAGACATAGAATAGCATAGCTAACCCGGTATCAAATCAGAAGGTAAGCAAAGTGTTTTTTTTTTCTTCTTCTTCTTTTCAGTTCATGGCTGATATCAGTTGCACAGAATAATGCACATTAACCTGAGCCAGGGAGCACCTCATAACATTATTCCCTCTAATACCTCAAGAAAATCTCAAGAAAGATAAATTGACGATTACACAGAGAGACGAACAAAACAGTGGCACATAGATTTACACAAATCAGGGCCAGAACACTGCAACAACTTTAGTCCTATTTTTTCTTCCCTTTTCATACTTTGTCATTGGTCCAAGCAGTGCATCATCGCATATGTTATCACCTCGACTGGCTGGTTGGAAACAGCGAATAAGAAGAAAGGAATAGAATCAAGCGATAGGAATTCCAAAACTACCACCTATCCTGCTGAACTATCCTCACCTCTTCTGAGCCAGGTGTGAGTGACAGGACATTGTTGGTGACCCGCGTTGTCGTCGTCTCGGTTAAAGTCGTTCGTGTGATCACCTCAGTCGTGCGTCCCAGGGTCTTTGGTGCTGGGGGGAACTCAGTGGCCAGAGGCAAGTAGGGATCTGGCTGCTGAATTGTCACTGTCACCAGGGGACCTTTCAACCGCTGGGTTGACGGTGATGATGATGGGTTTGGAGTGACTGTCTGCACGCCCCCTGCTGCTGGTGGGAAGCCATTGCCAATGGCCTGGAAAGAGCCACCATAAAGGATAATGCTGGAGACATAAGCAAATCGGCTGTGCCGTTAACTGTGGGGCACCTCAAACACAAAGCGGGTTAGGCCTAACCGGCTTTGCATCAATTTTGTAGCATACAGCACTTCAATAACCACTTCCAACAATTGCAAAATGCATTGTTTTAAAACACTTTATTTCTCATCGCCTCAATTTGTACAAAAACATAACATAGGCTGCTATTCGTGGCATCCAGACTGTGAAGCGCGTGATGCAGTTGAGTCGCCTCGCATGCAGTGCAGCAACGCCAGGACACGACCTCCGAGCTGAGCTTGCCTTGTATTGCAGCTCTCGTTCGTGCTACAGGCCTGACAGTGGTCGTCGTCACTAGTCACGAAAAATAAAATGAAGACATCAGTTCATTCACCGACCATTATTTTGCATGAAAAATAAACTGCAGTCGGTGCTTGTGTCATTGGCGGCGACGAAGCGCTCTGGCCAGGCAGCCAGCACGATGGGGTGCTGGCACCAATGGCAAAAATATCACTTGAACCATTCTTCTGCCAAGAGGAAAATCTTCCCATTGTGTGGGGTAAAGTTATTGTACACAGCCAAACACCTCTACAATGAAATGACCTGTTTAACGAAGGAATAATTCTGCCCTGGTTCTATTGTGTATGTGATTTGTATAACGGGACTTTTATAACGAATTAGTTTGGAGGCTCCAAGCACTTTGCTATAATGACGTTCGACTGTACGTTGTAGTGTGGGGAAAATGGCATTTGTCAGCAGTCAGCATCTGAAGAACGGCAAACAGCATGGCACCATACTGTTAGTATGGTTGTACGATTATGGCATGTATATTTTAACTTCCATTCTTTAATCATATTTGCAATCACCTCCAGGTTCCATTAACCAAACACTAGGCTGCAGTATTTGCGAAGCACTGCCGTTTCACAACATACTGCAACTCTAATTTTGGATAGAACGGACTTCGGATATACAGTTGACTTCTGTTTGACCATGACGGAATCAACAAAATCGATCGAATTATCTGGTGGGTTGAATTAACCCTTTGAGGGCCAATGATGTAAATATACGGCGCCGCGACCAAGTCCAAAAATGGTCGATGCTGTATATTTAAGGCACTGTCTGTACATTTAAAAAGCGCACCGATTTCCGAACTTTTTCTTTTATATCATGTGCTGCCACTATGTGGGAATACAGGGAATTTTTTTCGTGCGCCTCCCTCTATTGGTTTTCGTTGCATGGTTTGTTTTAGAGCTAGTTTGCTCCCGCGTGTCTATATACTACCGCTCGCGCATTGGTGGCAGTTTGGGTTTTGTTTCGTGGGCGGTTTCGGCTTCTTTCCCTTGCAAAACTGATGGCTATCTCGTTACTAATTGCTCAAAGGGCTACTGCTCGTTTCTCACTCATTTAGTGCTCACAAGAGTGTGCATAGGAAGGATGCTGCCGTGCATGCATTTCCGTTGCATTTTTTTTTTTTAGGGGGGAGACACTCGAGAAAACCAACTGCCTCTGGTTGGCGATAAGATGAAGATTAGCGGAAGTTTGTCACATGTTTTGCTTTTTTGATGGGCACACAACCGCAGTTTTCTTGAGTGCGAGCACTTACGCAGTTCGATTATGCTATGGACGTAAATATTAGTGTAAGAGAAGGAACAGGTGAGAGTTGCAAAATATTCTTGTGTGTGCATTTTCAAAGCTTTGAACTATGTATTGAATTAGGTGTATAACAATGCATCAAATTTTTCATTCTTATAAGTTTATTTCCTTTTTTATTGTTGTTATTCATGAATTAAGAGTACATATATACCAACACAAAATATTTTTTTCTCACTTTACAGTCACCCTAGAAAAATTACGGTGAATTTTTTTCGAAATAAGTCCTTAAGAAGTATTGGAATCTGCAATAAAAAAACTCGACCCTGGGAGGGTGCATATGGCGAAAGAAATCGAACCTCAAAGGGTTAAACAAGCTGCAGAAAAAATTTAAAAAAAACAACACCGATTCATTTGGCTGTATTTTCCAGAATAGCACGCCTCCGAATGAAATGCACACTCACTTTCTAAGTCACTTTCTAGCAGAAAACTAATGTAGAAATTACATTAAAGCTCCTGAACAAAGTAGAAAGCTAACGTGCACCCAATTTTTTAGCAATAGAGGTGTGAGAATCACATAACTACCGTCATCAGACATTGTGAGCTATGGTTATTGCTTGAAGAATCTTCTTAGGGCAAGGAAAAAATAGGCATTTTCAATAGAAATTGACGTGTTCACCGTCCCCTAACCTCTGCCAAGACACACATAGCCACTAAAGAGGTAGCTCTTCGAGTAACCGCAGAGGTCAGGCGCGTGCTGGCTGACTGATCCAACTGCTTTGCATTATACGGTGAAGGCCAATTTAATGACGAATGTTTGGGCCTATATAAATGCATCGGCAATGGCCGGGACATTTGGCTGGGATCAAAATAACCGAAAAATCAAATTTACCAGAGTTGAATTAACGGAAGTCTACTGTAATGGACCTTTTTTGCTGGCTTAATACAGCTCACTGTAATGAATGACGGCTATATATATATACTTTACACAAGAGCTTCCCAGGGCAATGATGGCAAAGGATTACTGACCTACGCAAAGGAAAAGGCACTAGAGGAGGAACCAGATGACTTACATTTGGCATGACACGAGCAGGACGAAATGATGACAACGAGGTGCCAAGCCCACCATGCTCTCCACTATTGGCATAGATGGGCTCTGAAGGGTGTGCTGCGGGTAGGGGTGGATCTCTCTGTGCACTGGGAAAGGAATATGGCTGGTGTGAGAGGACTGGGTGTGGCACACTCCCCGTCAAGGTGGTCGTGTCGTTCCTCAGCCCTGGTAGTTTGGTGTAGATGGAGTATGTGGTCTGCACAAAAAGAAAAATGAGGGCTCACTGTAGAGGCTCCCCCTCCACACAGCTAAACGTCAGCCTACTGTGGGACCTGCTGCCGGAACATTGGATGAAAGACTCATTCAATCAAGGTACCCTCTTTGGTACGAACTTCAAGATTGCTAGACCTATACTCTGCTTCATACAAATCAGGCAAGACTACAGAGGCTGGAGAGCTTTCTCTCACTGCTCACACTCACGATCAAAGTATAGTGCATCGCATACGAAAGTGAGATATGGGTATGCGTCATGTAATTAGATGTAAAATGAAATATTACAAATATTACGAGGAATGTGCTGCAGATGTGAACCTATTTACCAAACAAACGAGCGGAGTGACACACATCTCAACCAACAGCCACAGCATCAATGCTTGCCCTCATGACTAAAATGTAGTAAATTGCATCCTGGAAGCATGAAGGTTCACAAATAATGCATGATTCGACGTAAACCTCCCTTCCAGCAACTTGTACTCATAATATATGAAATAGTTTTTCCACAGAATGTGTCACACACTACAAACAACTGCAGTGCGACACTCATGGAGCTAGACCTCTATTACCAAGCTACTTGTATAGCTTCTGCAGTTTTGCCTGCTATATATGAAACAGGGTATAGTAGAGCTGCAATTGCTGAGACTGTAAAAAAAAGAGAGGAAAAATAATAATAATAAAAAATTCTCGCGGTTCGAGAAGCCAAAACTACAATCTGATTATGAAGCACGTCATAGTGGGGGACACCAAATTAATTTTGACCATCTGGGATGCTTTAATGTGCACCTAAATCCAAGTACAGTTGACATTATTTAGTTTGACCCTGACGAGACCTACAAAATTGATCAAATTATCTGGCAGTTCAAATTGGGTATGTGGTGCCGCCGCGAAGCCATCCAAATTATCGGGCATGTCCCAAAAATTGGGTGTCCGGAAAACCGGTCGTTGACTGTACTCTGGCAACTCCTCCAGCCGACGACATGGCGTCAAAGACAATTCGTTAGAATTCCTCTCTGCAACTCGAGCCAGCATTAGGGCAACTTTTGTTCCCTTGAGTTTTCCCTGAGCATTTTCAGACTGCGCAAAATCCCTGAGAATTCCCGGTTTTCCTGGTTGGTAGACACCTTGGATTGAGCACGTATTTACTATGCAAACAGTCACCACCTTGATCAAAATGCAACATATGATGCAGGAACTTAATGCAACAATGATATATCAAGTCATAAAGTATAAGGGAGCATACAGGCTTTGGACCCATATCATCATGGAAACCAACAAAGCAGCCAGACAGCAAAGCACGATAACTGGGAATGTATCAATGGGGTACTATACAGCACAGGCAACTTAACCACATGACAACCATGAACAGCATGGCACTGTTTTCTTCTTATGTCACCCCATTTACCTTTGTGCCTGCAGGCTGCTTGTCACCAGCAGCTGCGTCATCACCAGCACTTCCCACACTGCTGATGGGTCCGGGCCTCTTGTATCCACCCAGATATGACGGCCGGTTGGCCATGTACGATGAGGAGGAGTACAGACTTCCACCGTAAGGCCTGCTAGTTGTCGTCGTTGCAGATGTGGTCAGGGTCGTAGCAGTGGGCAGTGATGGCTGCTGCTGGGACCTAGCGTTGGGGTCTCTCAGCACCAGTTCCTCTCTTTGCACAACCAGTCGTACAAAGCGTTCAAGTCCCGTGAGCATGGCCACGGCCTGATCATGCCGCACTCCGTCCATGTCGATGCCGTTGATAGAGAGAACACGGTCGCCGACACGCAGCTTGCCATCTCGCGCGGCCGCTCCCCCCTCTGCTATCCGTGATATGAAGATGCCCTGGAGGTGAGTGAAACTTGACTGTAAGCAACCACTGTAATGCTACGTGAAATGTATAAACTGGTATTGTGTAAGTATTCTAATATATTTGAGCGAGTAGTATTAAACTTTCATCGAATGATAAGCAGTTCGACCATTAAATTTTACTTCCGAATTCCTAGCACTTGCCTTCACACATTATTTTATAACGCATGGCATAGGTAAGAAATTAATGGCAACAATTATGCTCAACACCAACCAGGCTGTCTATAAGGCCCCCTGGTCAATGATGACAACTCTGTACAGGTACATTTCTGTACATTTTATCTACTGAAGAAAATAACACAAAAGTTTTTACGTCAGCAGTTCTTTTGCTTTATGCTTGAGTATTAGAGTTCTGCTAATGTACGATAAAGATGAAAACCAGATTAATGCATAATATCAGCAACCCCCTGATCTGGCCTGACAATGGTGCAGGGAAGAAATTACGTTGAAAACATACTTGGCTTCCGTCTTTGTATGGTGTTCCTCCTTTGCCTCCAGCTATGCTGAACCCCAGGCCATTGTGGTCCCTAATCAATGTAGTATAGATGATCTGCAAGAAGGGCAAAAAATTAATATTTCATGCTTGTCCTCTAGAGTAGAACACAGTGTGTCACAGCATAGCATGCAATGACAAACATTCCAGAGAGAAAAAAAAAAAGAAAGACTACAAAGGCCTCGTCACAAGGCAGATTCCAGATAATTTTTTTCTAGGGGTGTGCGGATATTCAAAAATTTCGAATAACATAGACTATATTTTTAATATTAGCATTTGATTCTAAACCGAAGTATTCTAAAATTGTCGAATATTCAGTGAAATACAAATATTCTAAACAAATCGAACACGGTTCTTAGCCTTTGTTTCTATCTAATCTAAGAATATGCGCCTGATTCCGTACTGAATTTTGTGATAATTTCGTGCTGCTCGCAAAATTTCGCCTGTACAGCACGCTTAGCCACCGGATGTCACAGTTTTGCGGGAAAGCCAGCCTCTCAATAGCAATGACCACGGGTTTTCGATAGTGAGGGTGCACTCTCTTGAAGAGCCACCCGCAATCCTGAGCTTATTTCTTGAAAGCAAATTAGATGAGTGACGGCTGGCATTTGATCAAATGCCTATGAGTTTACACACCTTTGATGGGGCATGATAAGGCACAGGTTGGCGAGAACGAACAGCTAGTGGGAATTACTAAAATTTTCAAGTTAACACGAGTGAAATCTTTCAGTATAACAGCTTACTAGTCTAATTATTTTACCACAGAGCATGTAACTGCGTCGTTCCACGATGTTAAGACAACGCAACTTGATAATAAATCTATGTGCAAACCAGTATTCAATATTCTAAGCTAAGTATCCATATTTGATTCGTACTGTATTTACCTGAATGTAACGTGCACCATTTTTCATAGAAAATGGGTCTGAATATTGCCTGTGCGTTACAATCTGATATGAAACCAAAACCGTGGTCACAATGCAGGCAACATTATAGCGTTAGAGCCGTCAGATTCAGGGTCATCACCATCACAAAACGCCGACAGAGCAAGATTTTGTGAAGGTTGCTGTCGCCATAGAGTTAATATGATCAACCCAAGAGGAAAAGCTCCCCACAGTGGCCATGCGTTGAAATCGGCAACCACAAGAGCACCGCCATGTTGCTACTCTGTGCAGACGCGCAGGCACAGACGACGAGATTCGATCCTGACAAGATGCACAATCAATGCAATCTCAAGCCTCCATCAGTATGGTAGCGCCATCTAGTTCAGGTGCCTAAAAACGCATCCTTTCATGCACCGTAAATTTTACATAGAAATTTTCTAAATAGCTATCTAACTTTCTGAAAATTATATAGAACAAAGTTTAAGTGTTGTCCATATGTACATGCTATGTATTATTGCTTAATTGTGCATAATATTTCGAGTATTTTTAGCCTTACAATAATGACTAGCAGCAACATGGCAAGCATCTTAGAGATTGCCACTTTATTCTCTCAGCTTTTCTTCTAGATTTAGTCTACTAACTCTATTGCTGTCGGTTCATTTTGCGCTTGACTACGATCTAGAGTGGTATTTTCAGCCAATAACTTTTGGAAATACTATCACTTTCGTGAGATTTTGCACGATTCGACAATGGATGTGCTGGTGTAATCAGCCGCCAGCGTTTTTGACGCTGTGCCATGCTTGCTATTTGCGCACAATGCCAGGAATGCTGTTGGATACATACTTCAAGTCTGATGCAGTTTTGCAAAAGTGATATCAGTAGCTGTAAAAGTGGTCGCTTGAGAATACCGCCCCTGTACGCATGGTATCTATGGCCAGCAAAGCACAAATTGTGATGATGATGATGTGTCCCTTTTATAATGAAATCTCATTTTAAAAAATCTGCTTTTCTTCAGCAAAGATAAATACTGCTAGTCTCATTTTTTTAAAAATTGCGAATGTGAGGATACGTTATGTTATACTTTTACTTCATAAGTCAGGCGTGTGTTACATTTAGGTGCATCTTACATTTAGGTACACTTTTGTTTTCTTACTTTACACCCACGTAAAGTGGGTGCGTGTTAGAATCATGTAAATACAGTATTAGGAAATTTTGATATTCACACACCCCTACTTTTTTCTATCCTCTGCCATTCACGAGATGAGCAAAGATGCAAATGCGCCAACAATAAGGCATAATGTTTATAGGGGTATTACTCAGGCTCGCGCGTGCGCACCTGACCCTTCTCTGGATCGCACAGCGCCGGCGGAGCGGCAGTCGCTCCCTAGCACTTTCGCAGCAGCCCTAGCAGTCAGAGCTGTGACCCCTAACCCGCGGTTCGCAGTGAGTTGCGACCACGGCGGGTTCAGGCCAGTGGGGACAGGGTGAGTCTCGACCTAAGGTGTTTATTCACCTTGGTGTACAATGGTTCCAACAGACAGCAACAGCCACAACACACACAAACACAGCACAACACAACACAAAACCTCAGCGGCGGAGCATTCCGCACGTCTGGGGCGAAACAAACCGCACAATGTGGGAACCACAAAAGAGGCTGATAAGAGTTCAGCTCACCCAAAAGTGGATCCGCGCTCGGGCCCTGGGGCGGTGAGTCGCACACCAAGGTCCGGGCGCCACAGGGGGACGGCGTGCGGCGGTCTCAGCGGCTGATTTGAGATGCGGCCGTTCGCTAGCTCTTCCGCCGTGAGACGAAGATGCGTCGGGGGAATAGCGCTTCTCCCGAGCGGCGGAGAGGGGGTCTCCCCGGTTCCAAGAAAGGGAAAGGAGGGAACGGGGTGCCTTGGCTGCAGCGTCGCGGCCAGGCGCGAAGTGTAGCGGGAGCGGCGGGGGTGCCCTCTCCCCGCTACCCTCCGCGAGCGAGCACGTGATTATCGCGTGATAACCGCGTGGCCGCTCCGGAGATATCGGGATGCGCGTGCGATCCCCACATCCCCCCCTCCTTAAAATAACCCTTTAGCCGCTAAGAGGCCGCCGTCACCTGAGGCTTTTCCTGCGAGAGGGACATGCTACTCCGACAGCAACACGGTTTGAGTCCGTGTTGGTGAGGGAGCAGCTCTAGCTGCAGACCGTCGTTGTCGCCGTGTAGGTGGTCGCGAGCCAGGCCGGAACGTTGAAGGATGGTACGGAGCAGCTTGACAGCAGCGGGATGCAGTAGGAGGCAAGAAGGGCGCTGGGTCCAGGTCACCTTGCGTCTCGGCGGCGTCACCTGCCCAGTCGGACGTGCCGGGTCCGTGGTGGCGAAAGGGTCCCTGGATTTTTCTTGGCTGCCTCGATTACGCTGACGCGATCCCCGAACCAGCCTCGAGATGGCGCAGGACAGCTGTCTTTTGGTGTTCCCGGGATTCGTTGTCCTCCCTCGCGGGTTTCGGCACGCAAGGTCGGCAAAGGCGCGCCGACCCACCCCTGACGATGGCTTGCACCTAGCTGCGCAGCAGGGGTCCACTCTGTCCTTGCGGGCGAAGTCTACGCTCGGCCTTGAGGCTGGATGCTTGGTTGCGGGGCTTGCAACTCGGTGGCGGGGTTCTGCGGCGCGGTTCGGCGAATTCTGCGCCGCTGCGACCATTCCGGACCGGAAGTCGCCCGCTGCACCTCTCACCTCGCTGTTAGCCGCCGGAGGATGTTTTCTCGCCGCCTGTTGCCCGCACTGCGCTGCTGACTGCTTGCGGCCTGCTCGTCCCCACCAGAAGTGGAGATGGTCTTTCCTTTTTGCTTGGTGGTTGTTTCACGGCTCCCGACGGGCGGTCTGCTGCTGCGACAATTCTGTTAGCCCCTCTCGCTTCTTCCAAAGAGAAAGCGCGTGCTCGCTCTGGAAGCCTGCATGCTAGACATCGGAGGAGCATTCCGTCCGATATCGCGCACAATAAAATAGCCTCCGCGAACCGGACAGAGTTAGTTCTGCCGAGATCGCAAGTTATAATGCCGCACCGGGCTCGAACGTCGAGCCGTGCCACCCGATGCCGCTGCCTGCGGGCGCGGGAGAGCATTCTCCTCGGGCCACTCGTCCCCTCTGTCATAGTAGGGTTTGAGATCGCAGACATGCACCGGTCGGCTGATCGGTCTTAGCTTCAAGTCCGCCAGCCTGTACACGAGCGAAGAGACAGTCTCTCGCACCCGGTACGGTCCTGCCCATTTTGGCGCCAGAGAAGCTGAGAATTTCTTACTGGCGTCGCTCAGGACGTGATTCCGTCTCAACACCAGGTCGCCCACTTTGTAGTGAACTTCCCGATGAGAGCGGTCGTACTGCGCTTTCTGCTCGGCACGTGCAGTGCTCAGGTTCCGTCGCGCTTTTCGTAAAGCCTCCGTTACCTTCGCGCGCAGCCCAGTCGCATAATCGGAGCGTGCCGACGAAACAACCAGTTCCGTGCTGCTTCGTTCCTGTAGAGTAAGTTCTACCGGATTCAACAGCTCCCTCCCAAGGTTGAGGGTGGCGGGTGTATACCCAGTCTATCGATTCACTGTCGACCTGATAGCAAATCCAATTTCAGGAAGACAAGCGTCCCACTCATTGTGCGTCCCCGCAAATGCAACTAGCATGTGCTTGATGTTGCGGTTCACACGCTCAGTGGGATTCGCCTGGGCATGGTACGTGGTTGTTCTCCTGTGCTTAATGCCGAGAGCTGCACAAGAGTCCACGAAGAGTTTGGCAGTGAAGTAGGACGCATTGTCCGTTATCAGCTGCTCAGGATAGCCGAATCGTGTAAACACCTCGATCAGCTTTCCCATGATTACGCGTGCCGTCAGCTTCCGTCGGGGGAACAGTTCCACCCACTTGCTGAAATGGTCTGTGACTACGAGAAGGAATCGGTTCCCGCTCGGTGTCCTGGGGTAAGGCCCCATGACGTCACATGCCGCAATTTGCCACGGTGTTCGGCTATTGATCGGCTGCATGAGCCCGGGTGGGCGTCCACCACGCGGCTTCACGCGTTGGCACACGTTGCAAGAGCGGGCGTAGCGCATCACATCCCGCTTCATTCCAGGCCAGGTAGCAAAGCGGCACAACTTCAGATAAGTCTTAGGGCCACTTGCATGCCCGGCCAGGCACGTATCGTGAAAGTAGCGTAAAAGTGCTCCTCTCAGCGTGCGTGGAATCACCGCTTTGAAGGACTCGTGTGTATCCTTCTCCGCGGGAATGTATCTCAGCAGGACGCCGTCAGAGTCTAGCAGGTAGGAATCCAACGCGCTCACAGCATTACCAGCTGTTTCGGAGCGCCGCGCACCCACAGCAATACCAGCTGCGTCCATGTGCGCCGCGGCCGCGCCGCCGGGCTCCCGGAGCCCCTCAAAGACTTTCTTACAAAATGGATCCTCCCACTGTGCCTCTAACAGCTCCTTTCTGCCGAACACGCTCCCCACTGAACTGACGCAGTCCAAGTGGTTCACGCTTTCGTCCTGAGAAGGGGGTTCATCCGCCCTTCCTTCGGGACCAGCGCCGTCGAGCATTGTAGCAGTTACTCTGCTCTTAGGCTGAGTCACTGAGGGGTCACGATGGGTATTAATGTTACCCCTCCTGACAACCTCAATCGTTGCAGCGGTTAGTCCGCTCTCAAGCTCAGTTTCGGGCGAGGTGAGTTGAGTAGTAATATCACTCTTCTCACAGTCAACGGGCGCGCGCGAAAGTGCGTCCGCCACAACGTTGTTCTTTCCTCTCCTGTAGCGAACGGTAATATCGTATCGCTGCAGGAGAAGTGCCCATCGCGCGAGCCGGCCGCTCGGCTCTCCTAAGCGCCTAAGCCAAGTTAATGCCATATGAGCGGTCTCAATTATGAATGGTACTCCATCAATATAGTAGTCGAACTTTTTGAGAGCGAAAATGATCGCCAGACATTCTTTTTCTGTCACGGAGTAATTTTTCTCTGCGGGAGTCAAAGAGCGGCTGGCAAAAGCTACCGGGCGCAAGCTACCTTCGTGCTGTTGGAGCAAAACCGCTCCTAGGCCAAGGTCGCTGGCGTCCGTATGAATGACAAATTCTTTGTTCAAATCAGGTAGCCTTAACTCGGTGGTTTCCACGAGCGCGTTTACGAGGTTGCGCAGTGCCTCCTCTTGCTCGGGACCCCACCTCCACTGCTCACCTTTCCTCAACAGCATTGTCAAGGGGGCTTGCAGTGCAGCGCAGTTTGGGATGAACTGTCGATAGAAATTCGCCAGCCCCAAAAAGCATCTCAGTCCGCCTATGTCTTCCGGTGACGGGTAGTTCAATAATGCCTGAACCTTGTCATCACACGGTAGAAGGCGTCCGTTATCCAGTTTAAACCCCAGTAGCGTTACTCGGGTTGCTGCGATCTGGGTCTTGGTCGGGTTTAGCGTTATCCCCGCAGACCTCAGACGCTCCAACACGTCCCTGAGATGGCGTAAGTGCCCATCAAAGGTACGCGAGTATACCACAACATCGTCCAGGTAAGCAAGAGCGTGGTGCCACCTTGCGTCACCCAAGACACGGTCCATCAGGCGCTGGTAAGTCGCAGGCGCACCGACAAGTCCGAATGGCATACGGGTAAACTGGAAAAGTCCCCTGTGACACGTGAAGGCAGTCTTCTCTCGGTCACAGGGATCTACCTCCACCTGAAAGTATCCTCTGCTTGCATCGAGCGTAGTGAAGTACTTCGCTCTGCCAACGTTGGATACGATCGAGGGAATGCTAGGAAGCGGATATGCGTCCTTGCGTGTCACCTCGTTCAGGCGGCGATAGTCAACACAAAGGCGGGGCGTCCCATCCTTTTTAGGAACCAACACCACAGGAAAACCCCATAGGCTGTCCGATCTTTCAACAACGCCTGTATCGAGCAGTTCGTCCAGAGCGCTGTCTAGTGCTTTCCTCTTAGCCAAACTCACCGGCCGAGGATTGCACTTCCAAGGAGAGGCGTCGCCTGTCTCAATTTTGTGCCTGTATAGCGTAGTGCAACCAGGCCGCTCTGTGAATACAGCATCATATTCAGTCAGAAGCGAGGAGAGGCGAGCCTTTTCTTCCCCCGACAAACTGCTTGAGTCGTCCAGCAGCGGGTGGTATCGTTCGCCCCTCACTGCGGCACAGTCTGCCACCGCAGCGGGGGTTACGGGCTTTGCGGGAGGGGAGCAGTTCCCCTCCGCGCCTCTTTTCTCAGCGCGGTTGGCCGGACGGCATTTCGACCCGGCCGCAACCGTTCTGAGGGACCTTTTCGGGCAATCGTTTGGTCGGTCTGCGCGCGAAGCATCATCGAACGAAGTTGTCTCCGACGCTTTTTGAAATGAAACGAAAGGTTTCAGGGTGCCACATGCTCGCTCCCTATATCCTCCGTTGCAGACGTCAATAACAATGCCCGTCTTGGCGAGGAAATCTCTACCAAGAATTATAGGAACCGACAGGCCGGGAAGGTGAGCTAGGCGCTGTCGCCTCACCCGTTTCTCCCACCGCACCACAAGCCTAGCAGCACAGCTCACGTGTGCCGTGCCGCTGGCCAGTCGGAAGGTCACATTACTCTCTCTCAGCCGGATAGCGTTCCGACGGAGATGTTCACACACCTCGTCGCCAAATAGTGAAGCGCTTGCTCCTGTGTCTAACAGCGCAAAAAACCTGCGCCGGGCGACTGTAACCTCTATGAGCGCACTGGCGTGTCGCTGGGCAATCCAAAACGACAAGCCAGCGGGGCAAGGAGTTCATGTGTCTCACTTCGCACCGCTGTAACCGCCGCCGGCCATGCAGCATTGCTCACCGGCGGCTCCGCTCGTTTCCCGAAAGCGCGTGCTCTCGGTTCGCAGGCTGTCTGCAATCCCGGGCGAAGTGCCCCGGCTGGTTGCACCGATAACAGAGGAGAGCCGGCCTTTGACGGGCTTGGCGTCCAGTGCTTCGCGCCGTTTGACCGTTGTTCCTCTCTATCGACTGCTCCCTTGCAGGCACGCTCTGCTCTCGCATCATCGAGCCGGCATATCGACCACGATTCTGCATACCTCGGCCATCGGCAGCGCATGCTGCACGCATGGCATAAGTGTACGGGTCGACAGCCCGGTCAGATAAGCCCCAACCGTTTCTCAGTTGCCCGTCACTCAAAGCAACCGCACCACCTCCACCGGAACGAGTGCGAAAAGTGTCCCCGTTCCACGCGCATCGCGGCTCAAGTGCCCTCGACGCTGGGGGTGGAGGTCGGTACGAGCGCGAGGCGAGTATGTCCGCCTGTATGCGCTTTGCCTCCGAGGCCAGCTCATCCAAATCCCTGAACTTTCTGCCTCTTAGGTACGCTGCGAAGGTGGGATGAGCTTGTCGTGTGACTCTCTCCACCTTATCGCAGTTCGGAGCAGTAGGGTCAGCGGTACGATAAAGTTCGTCCATCGCCCTGACGTACTCGAGCAAGGATTCGTCCGGATGCTGAGTACGTAGCTCCAACTCGCGCCGCAGACGACGCTCGTAATCTGCGGGCAGGAATTCCTCGCGTAATGCCGCTCAGAACTCGGCCAGCGTGCTAGACCGGTAGCCAGTAAGCCGGAACCAGCGGGCAGCGTGATCAGTTAACGACACTGGTACGACGCGTTCCAGTATCTCGCCATCGGACAGCCCCGTTGCGCGCTGGTAAGTCAGCACGCGATCGAGGTATTCGTTGACGCTAACTGAATCATGATACCCGCTGTAGGTGGGTAAGTCCACCCTCACTCTCGGTCTAGCAGCGGCGGCAGATGTCAGCAGAGTGTTCTGCACGGCACCTGTCAACCTCTCAATCAAGCGCATCGCATCCTGCAACAGCGCCTGTTGAGGCTCGCTCTGGCCAGTAATGCCTGGCACAGGAGCAGAACGCGTCGAGCAAGTATGCCGCAGTGGCTCCATGCTCTCCGCAAACACTGGCGAAGGGTTCGGCGTAATGTGCCTCACGCCTTCAAGGGTACGAGGCTCGCTCTGGCCAGTAATGCCTGGCACAGGAGCAGAACGCGTCGAGCAAGTATGCCGCAGTGGCTCCATGCTCTCCGCAAACACTGACGAAGGGTTCGGCGTAATGTGCCTCACGCCTTCAAGGGTACATCCTGCCGGAGAGAGCGCCTCGTGTGTAGCGCTACCCTCTTCGAAGCTTATCAAATTCCCAGGGCTAATGTTCGCCGCAAGGCATGACTGAGCGGTAGCAGTTACCGCCGCTTCGAATTGTTGCCTGTTGGTAGCAACCTGCGACAGCGTATACAACGGCTGTAAATCAGCCCCGTATGCTGTCATGGTTCGTTAGTGCAGTGGCAGTCACTCACACAAACAGACTCAACCTGTCACACCTCTGGCCCCACGTTGGGCGCCAAATATGATGTGGGGATCGCACGCGCATCCCGATATCTCCGGAGCGGCCACGCGGTTATCACGCGATAATCACGTGCTCGCTCGCGGAGGGTAGCGGGAAGAGGGCACCCCCGCCGCTCCCGCTACACTTCGCGCCTGGCCGCGACGCTGCAGCCAAGGCACCCCGTTCCCTCCTTTCCCTTTCTTGGAACTGGGGAGACTCCTCTCCGCCGCTCGGGTAGAAGCGCTATTCCCCCGACGCATTGTGGTCTCACGGTAGAAGAGCTTGCGAACGGCCGCATCTCAAATCAGCCGCTGAGACCGCCGCACGCCGTCCCCCCTGTTGCGCCCGGCCTTTGTGTGCGACTCACCGCCCCAGGGCCCGAGCGCGGAACCACTTTGGGTGAGCTGAACTCTTATCAGCCTCTTTTGTGGCTCCCACATTGTGCGGTTTGTTTCACCCCAGACGTGCGGAATGCTCCGCCGCTGTGGTTGTGTTTTGTGTTGTATTTGTGTGTGTTGTGGCTGTTGCTGTCTGTTGGAATCACTGTACTCTAAGGTGAATAAACACCTTAGGTCGAGACTCACCCTGTCCCCACTGGCCTGAACCCGCCGTGGTCGCAACTCACTGCGAACCGCGGGTTAGGGGTCACAGCTCTGACTGCTAGGGCTGCTGCGAAAGTGCTAGGGAGCGACTGCCGCTCCGCCGGTGCTGTGCGATCCAGAGAAGGGTCAGGTGCGCACGCGCGAGCCTGAGTAATACCCCTATATGTTTGAACAATACTGGCTAAAGTTAAGGGATTATGTAGAAACTCTTCTGACGACAAATGTTGTGACTCTGCAAGTAGGGTTGGGCAGAAGTTTTCTTGTACTTCCACAACATCACAAAGAGAAAGCTGTCCCTTCTGGTGTAAATGTGACACATTGGCCACTTATATTGGCAACTGAATAAAACTGCACACTTCTGTTGCACCATTTTTTTTTTTCGTGCCCCTCTTAAAGTAACCTTCACCAAGCCCAACTGTAAATTTTGGCTACAGATTATGCTGGAAGTTGCAAGGTGCCGTCTAGGGAGCATTTTACTGCAATAATTCTTCAAGCTGGATCATTATGAGAGGAGACAGAAGTTCATATGTTGTGTTGCCATGCCACCAGAAGGCAAGCTTCAGTACCAATGTAGACACACACTTTCTGCCTTCATGAGCAACACTTTTCCTTGGTCCTATCACATACTGGAGCCAAGGGCACATTTGTCATGTTTATGCCATAAGCCATGCTTCCCCCCCCCCCCCCCCCACTTCTTTTTCCTTCCTGTTTTTACTGCGTGGCGCACTCCAAGTGTCAGTACAGTCACTGACTGATCTTCTGGAACTGGTCGGGACCGAAAAATAGCCTAAAAAATCAGGCAGTTCAAAAAGTTTTTTGTGGCACAAGCATCGAGTGACACTCTCGTTTCTTGCGCAGCACTTCCAGTTCACCTCCCGAGACAACCGAGGAGTAGGCATGTAAGGTTCGATGCCTTCCTCCTCACCCTCAATTGTGTTAGGGGAAAGACGTTCACTCGCTTAACCTAAAGAACACCAATCACGAGGTGTGAGTGCCACTAAGAGACACCTAAGTCAAAGATTAGGGTGGCCTACAATTCTTTTCAGCCAAGAAAGTAAAGCTTATTAGGCTTAGAGCATAAAAATTTACTAATAATGCCTTGCCTCATACTACCCTTGGAGGCGATCAGATTTGCTTGGGTTTACGCAAGAGTGACATCTCCACATACACTCGACAAGAGCGTTACCACATTGGCAATGTCCACTGCCGTCGGTTGCAGGCAGTTATCATCATTGTCGTCATCACATACTTTCCATGTTTCTTCGAACCACTTGGCTCTCACAAAGGCACAGGAGGTGGTGAAATGGTGCTGAGCACACAAATGTGAAGCCACAAAACTCACACAAAGATGCGCACAGCGTCTCTGAGGCGCATCACATGGTCAATGATGAACGAGGGGGGGGGGGAGTCGCAGTTTCGCCCGAAAGGCGAAGCACTGATTGCGATAACAAATCAGTAGATAGCTATACGAAGTAAAGATAGTAGTTTTATCGGCCATATAAACTTGTAAGCATGCGCCTACTAACTAAATTAACGATGATGTAATGTGCAAGCACAATTGAACAAGGACATAGAAAGAAACATACACACATGTCTGTTTCTTCCTACGTCCTTGTTCAGTCGTGCTTACACATTCTATCATGGATTCAAACCAACAAGCAACTAGCCCGCCAATGTGTTTTAACTAAATTAGCAAAAATTATGTCATGCGCGCGCAGGTAAACGTGAACACATCTCGCTTGACGAGCACGGAAGCTCGCTGTCACAATGCTGGAGTGAGTAACCGCGGTAGCAGCAGCGATCGAATTGACCTTCATGCATCTCTCGCTACAACGCAAACGAAACATCAAAAGCACAGCGCAAACGAAGTTACCGGCACTATGTGCACTGTGACTATGTCACAGATCGCTTTCAAAATACGGCACCATACATACAGCCTCTCTAACCCTCTTTAGGATCATATGCACGAGGACAGCAAGGTTTTTCAAACGGTCTGCAGCACAAGACATCCAAACAAGATGTCTGCAACCGTTCATACACTACTCAGGCATCGCCCCTACCTCTCGTTTGGTCTCAAAGTCTGGCTCAGGTGTGCGTGGCTCTGGTGTCGTAGGGAGTGAGCGCAGGTCACCGTCTCCCTGCGGCAAGGGAGCCAGCAGGTTCTGGGGTCCTCCACTGGCAGCAGGCTGTCGCACCCTCTGCTGGGGCACTGATACAGGAGATGTTCTCGAAGAAGGAAGCGGCTCTTCCTCCAAAGTACGAAGAGGCTCAGAGTGCACCTGCTGCAGTGGCACCTTAGACGGTACTGCTGCAGCTGTTACTGGCTCCCTCTGGTAGGAGTACATGAAAAATGGGAAGCATGAGGTGCAAATCACAGTGAGCTCGTATAAGCCTAGACTTTTAAACATGGGCACTGCTTTCGTTGTAAATGGAGTAGGGCATGCGAATGACATTCAGTCCATTTATGACCTATCTACGGCAAGGAAGACTGGATACACAATTCTTCATGAACACCACACAATTTTATACATATTTTATATATCTGCTCACAGGCATGTAGAAGCGCATTTCTTTTAGAGCCCTGTTAGACGCGTGCACTAGGAAAACTATTTCTTACCGCCAAGGAAGATGTGGGTCGCTGAACTTCTCGTGCTATAAGCAGGGAGATCTTGTTTCCTGCTGCCTTGAGTGTATTCACAGCCTCGTAATGATCAATGTCCACCACAGATGCATTGTTCACCTAAGTGTACATGAAAAATGACATAATGTCAGCCACTGCAGGTGTTCTGAATAGCAAGCAAAGTGTCAGAGAACTGTCAGTAACTACCTTGCATGCATGTTAGTACCACACTAATTAATTGATGAGTAATAGATTTACATTACTCCACAAATGTGTACCAAAGAGGCAATAACAGTCATTGTTTAGATTGAACTTGGATAGCACAAATTTTTTGTCAAACTTCTGTGCTTCACGCTTTAGTAGTTTCCCAAACTCGTTAATAATACAAGCAGCCTGTCCAGCCACGAAAGACGACAGTATATTCTATTGCATAATGTATCACTACACATACTCCAATATATAATGCTTAATGCAAAAAAATTTGCCAATAATAAAAGTGCGAGCAAGATATAAAATTAGTTGCACTGCTAAAACATAAATGCATCACTGTAAAAACATTCATGATTCAATTTAAAGACTTCCTTTACTTATCAAGACTAACCGCAGCATAACTTTGAACTTACAAAGTCAAAAAACAACTTTATCTGCCAAGGCTCTCACATATGTTAGCTAAGCTCCTGTTTTCAATAGTGACAACTTCAGTTCTCAAAGACACCAATATACGCTACATTACATTTATTACTCACAGAGAGAATCTTGTCGCCGACTCTCAGCCCTGCCCGTTCCGCTGGTCCCCCTTCGGTTATCTTAGAAATAAATATACCCTGAAATGCAATACAAGATATTCACATTCCAAGTGCACATCAAAAAGGTGCAGTTTCAAAATAAAGGTAGCAGTAACCTGTGACACCAACCTCATCATCCCCTTTGAACGGTGTCGAATTTTTCCCACCAGCCACACTCAGCCCAAGACCCAAAGCATTCCTTTCCACACATATCCTCATGTGCTCCTCCACAACTGCAGCACGTGGAACACCTACACAAATGCGGATGTTAAACATTGCGACAGCTAGAAATGACCTAGGAACAGTCTTATAAAAAAGAACAAGCAAAATAATAATAATAAAGAAAAGAGCAACGGTGGTGTCTGTGTCCATAGTTTCCATTTCTAGTACAGTAAACCCTCGTTATAACAAAATTTGTTTTGTATGAAGTATTGCTCTTACAAAGTCTATCAGTTTTCTCATGTTACTATGACTCTCCTACAGCTCCTCTGCTTTTAACGAAATACAGCTAGTAACGAAGTCAATTACAAAGAAGCTACAATGAAGGTTTACTGTGTATACCAGGAAGAATTGCTGGGCAATGCTCTCAGTTGCCTGCATTGCTTACATCTTTCAGTCACCAGCTTGTGGCATATCAGTACGACAAAGTTCTCCTTTAACTACTTGAAACTTGATGGCAGGTTTACACATCAATTCCTATTGAAACTTTCAAATTTCCTTAATCACAACCTGTCAGCAAACAGGGCTGCTATGGCAAAATAGTATAAATTTAATTACGCAGTTTAAACAATCGATGGCTAGATTGATTGAAGTTTCTCGCTGCAAATATGACTTCCTTAAACTGAGGTTCAACCACTAGTTGGCAATTATCCTGCATGCGATTCAGCACATTCACACATACTGCTTTATCAAGATGGCATAAAGACTACATAATGGTTGCACCATCGCCCTTACTTTCTCCAAACGATGTGTTTGCCCCGTCCATCTCCGATTCAGAATCAATTGCTTGGCGCTCTCGTGGTGGTGAAGGCGGAGGCGGTGGCAATGGTTCTTCGCCTTCGGGCCTATGAAGGGCCTGCATCAATATGGATGCCACCTAGGAAAGAGAACTTTTTTATTCTTCAAAGACAGCATTCGTTGTAAAAAACTGGAATGCTTTAGTAGCCAGGCTGAATCCTTTGAACTCTCACTTCTGTGGTCAGAAGAGCATCACGGCAGATTCGACATCAATGAGCCCTTACAACATCCTCACACTAAAAGCACAGTATGCATAAAGCTTAACATAGGTACATGCTTATTCAAGCAAAATGCACGACAAACACTAGAACTTGCATACAGCAGCCATTGACAGGAATTACTAGATGATATGCATAATACGCTTTACAGCATTTCCATTTTCATACTACATATTAATGTGTGTCTCACAGTAGATTCATAATGATCGATAGCAATGTTCCCTATTAGCAAATAAGTTTTTGTGCTCAGGTTTCCCTGAACAATTGGGAGGCCAGGCTTCAGCAAGCTACTTGATGTACTGTTGGTCTGAACTGTGTACGGCTTGAGGTGCATAAAGAACAAAGTAAGGCCTAACTTTTCGACAAGGTATGTTAAATTTTCTTAGCATACATGATAAGTTTTAGAAATTTAGAGTTAGCACGCACATATTTTGCAATGGCTTCATAGAATAATGATACAACAGCTCTGGCAGCGGGCTTGACCAGTCGATGAACCAGTGGTAAAGATGTTTAACAAACGACAATAAACAGGGTTAGCATGTTAACCATTTTGTGATATTGATAGTGTATATGTGGCTCCCAACGGAAATGCAAGACAATCACGCAGATCTCTTGCACTGTGAGAATCGGTGAATGTGAGGCTTCTTTTGATACAGATGCTTATGTTAGTGCTGAATGTGTTGACGATATGTGATGCCATATCAAAAAACACTACATAACATGTAGATTCTTATGTCGAAGCAATAAACAAGCAGGAATTATTTTGCAAGCAGGGGTCTATGCAATGAGAAATATGAAATTGAGCTCTCAACATTTAATGCCTCCCCAACACTTGCAAGGACATGGTCAACTGCACCTCTTAATCAGTGCGTTGTGTATATGTCCTTTAGGATTGCACTGAGCTATATACTGTTAAGAACGTGGAGGCGCTGTTAAGAACAGCGCAGCTGAGGTGCAAGTTTTGCCAGCCAGTTGCGATAGCGGCGTCAACTTTCTCGAGTGCCACTGCAAACCTCTTGCCACGGCGTCACTAAGTCGACTGTGTGTGAAGAACAATATGCGCGTCCTCGACTCTCCGTCGCTGGAGCCAAGATGAGTGCGACGAAGCAGGCTTTGTGCCTGAACCCGCCACCGCCAACCTGGTCTGCTGTGAATGAGGGAGTCCCCGAGGGAACATAGTTCGAGGCTCCTTCCCACGCGCCGTTCAAGAGGCAAGACAATGGGCACCTGGCGGTGCGCTGTGGGGGACAGCTTGGGGAATAAAAGGCACCTTTCCTGAAGTAAGCCCCGAGTTCTACGAAGTCCGTCTGACGTCAGCTCCGGACCGTGAACCTGTGCGGAAGTGTGTGTGTGTAAGCCGTCCCACAGAGAGGCGGCTTGTTTACGATGACTGGACGAACGTTTCCCTCTGCTTGGGATCGAGGGAGGACCGAGTGTTAATAAACCGCTGTTGTGCGGTGGCTCAGTGTACTTTCTCTCGCAGTCATGCTAGACTGATGAACTGCAACATCCTTATGTAGATACTGTAAATAAACCCATATTCCTCGTTCTCGATGAGAAGCAGTCCTTCCCTTCATCAACGTCCTCAGCATGGATAAGTTGGACGACGGCATGGGCCAGCTACCTTCTAATTCATGCCTGACTCCAATCTTGACAACTGATTACGAGCGATGGGATTGAGCCCCCAATCCTAATAATACAGACACCTTGTGATGTATAAAGTAGTGCCACTAAGTAAGTGCTACCTCCTTTACACCTCCACGCTAACATCAGCTGTTCATGCTTTCCCTCTCCATGCCTCAGCTGTGTGAGACACCCCCACTAGCTAGTTGGCAAGACACCAATGCCAATACTTTGAGACTCAAAGAAGCTGTAAGGCCAGGTGCAAATGCTACAGCTAATTGTAGTGGGATCGACCCAGCTACGCCTTCGATTGCACTGCCTTCACAATAGACCCTCTATAAAAACCATATTAAAGCTCTTTTGACACACACACACACAAAAAAGGGGGGGAGGGGCACGATGCCTTCACCTAGATTACAAAACTACCATGTGACAAGTTTGTCATGCCCTACGAGCTGATTTAAACCTGCACACTGCTTACAAGTTTAACAGCTCCACTTTCCTACTGCGGCAGTGCAGAATGTGGCACAAAAATAAGGCACACACCTTCTCCTGCTCCTCACGAGTGCTGCCTACATGGATCCTCTTGTTCTTGAGATGGTGAGGAGTGTCACGCCGATGAAGTCGATTCTGTCGATCTCCTGGTTCTTCAGGCCCATCATGTGTGAATGCCACATGTCGGTCAGATTCCTGCACAAAACAAGAAAGCACACCTTCACTTGTGGCCCTCCTTACACAGCACAGCTGTGACAACTAAAGTGTATAAAACTTGAAGTGGACTAAATCTGTTGTGTACAGAGTGATGCAGTATGTCCAGAAGCCTGAGACAGCACAGCAAGCAGCAGGAAGTTTGAAATATTCTCGTGTAAAAATGCAACACCAGTACATAAGTTTAAAAAGTATATGAACAGCATATTTCTGCTCCTGCAGTGCCCAAACTAGGCAATGCCAAGCAAAAATTTTATTGTTTCCATTATGAACAGTATTTCAAGAATAATGACTAATCCAGTGCAACCACTTGAAAGACGGACACCATCTTTTTTTTTCTTTTTTGTTTAATTGCCCTAAATGTCCTCATGGGCATTATGTATGGGTGTACACACTAGGAAAACAAAACCATTGAAGTCAGCCAACAACAAAATGCATATACAGTGCAGTCCACTTATAACGATACCACATATGATATTCAGTTATAAAGATGAGTCGACTTAAGAATATCAACCTATGCATAAGGGCTATGAGAAAAAAAAAAAAAGAAACATATATATAGTCGACTCTCTCACAACGGACCCTGATAATTTGACAGAAAATGTCCAATTTATCTGAAGCCTGTAATATCCGAAACACCTCCCTTCTGAAACTTTGGTCACAATGTGTAACAATGTTATTGCGAAGAGTGAGTGACGAACGTCCAAAGTAAAAAACAAAGTCACAGTTTCACCCGAGATGCAAAGCATCCACTGCGATAGCAAATTAGCAGACAGCTATGCGAAGTAAGGATAATATTTTTATCTGTCGTATAAAGTTGTAAACATTCGTTTACTAACTAAATTAACAAGCGTGGTGTCATGCGTGCAAAGGTAAACATGAACATATCTCGCTTGATGACCACGGAAATTTGCTTTCAAAACATTGGACTGAAGAACTGCTGTAGCAAAAGCAAGCAAATTGACCTTCGTGCTGTCTCTCACTTCAATGCGAACTAAACGTCGAAAGCTACCAGCATTGGGCGTACTTTGTCCACATCGCAGGTTGTTTTCGAAATATGGCACCAATGCAGGCGCGCACATTGTCCACATCGCAGATCGCTTCCAAGATATGGTGCGCGCGCAGCGGCGCCATAAGAAGCAGCTGCTGGAGTACCCCCCTCTCCCTCGCCTCTCACCCGTGCCTTGAATGTGAAAGCAGACGGTGCCCTTCCGCCCCGTCCTCCTCCCTCGCACGCACAATATTGAGCCATGATCCTTGGCTGCCCCTCGCAAGTCAGTTGTCAGCCAGTGTCAATACAATACGGCAAAAGTCCATTTTATATGCCCAATTTTGATAAAAATTGCCGCTAATTTTGTCCGCTGTAGCCGATAGTCCTTTGTAACGCGGTCCGTTAAAAGCGAACTTCGTTGCATTAATAAAATGGGTAGAACGAACTAAGGCTGAACTATAGTCCATTATATACGAAAGTATGTTGTAAGCTGGTTTGTTGAAACGAGTGTAAACTGTATAATGATATTTTATTCACCACATATTGGATATAACAATCAAAGTTTTGACTTTTCATGCAACATAATCGTGAAATTAGTGTTGCTAACTTCCCCTTAAATGAACGATGCTGAGATGGGGCGAAAAGCTTCCCTACACTAGTTCGTATCTTCCGCCATTACTGCGCAGAGTGTCCCACTCGCACAACGATTGCGAAAGCCATGGAGAACATCGCGAGCTGACACAGCACACCACAAGATGGCACCAGCCACTTCATGTACATGTACCATCTGTGTCGCCTGTGATAGTGCTCCACTATGCTGTTGAACTACGCTCCACACGTGAAGAGAGAAAGGCAAAAAATCACTGATGATTATGATACTGCCTAATGCGAAATCTGAGCGCAGCTCTATACGTGTTTTCATTCCGCGATACATTGGCTGGTGCGGACAATCTGTCTCGTACGGCACGTTCCACACGTGTGGCCCGGCTGCTTTGCTATTCGGGAGATTGCGAGAGGCAGGGCATGGGCGACGCGTGGGCTCAGTTCACAGCAGCCACCACAGACAGACCTCTGCTCATGCGGCGCTTTGGTGAACAGACAATGCACACTACTCTGGCGTGATTTCGTAGCCATCATTATCTAGCAGAGCCTCTCTTCCCTTTCCCATACTCGCTTTCACGATGCCCTCCTCCCACACTCTTCACTATCGCCTCCTTTCATTTCCTGCTGCGCTCCGCGTTCAATTTTATCTTTCGCTGTGCTCCTTCGCTCGGTTATGAGGTAGGGTGCCAATGGCGACACTTGCCACAGGAACGGTCACCCAAGAGCTGCGCTCTGGACGAAGCGGCCCCCTTCCTTTCTACACTCTCTTAGAGAGTGTGCAAATGCGCCACAGAAGCAGGCTCGAAGCAGTGGACAGCCCAGTTAGTAGAAGATAGTGCCAACAAGGTGAAAAGCTGTGTTGCTTGACACGAAGCTGCAAATTTTGCAAAACTAAAAAAAGTGCATGCCCGCGCAAGAGCACCGCGATCATGATGGCTGCAACTAGGGGCCATGCCGATCCACGGAAAAGGCGGGCTTCATGTGCCAGGGCAAAACAGCCCATGACAGTGAAACCAACATGGTGGAAGCCGCCGACATTGCCGAGTTCTGGGAGCACTTCGCTACTGACGATGAAACAGGTGGTGCTTCAATGGAGAAGTTTCTGGGTACAGATAGCGCTGCCTCATTCTGTGAAGAGATATCCAACGGGGTGATTGTTGTTCGACGGAGGCAATGACAGCAGCGGCAGTGACGAAGAGGTTGACAATGGCCAGTCCTTAGCACTGACGCTGACTGAGTCCCTCACTGATTTCATGCAAGCTAAATTATTTCCACCAGTGTTTGCGCAGCAGCTGGACGCAATGCACATGGCAGTTGTGAACTTGGAACTCCCATGAAAGCAATTGCAGATTTCTGACTATCGCTGCACGCAATGCATGACACGTTGTTTGGAGACATAGCCATACTATTTTTCGCTGACCACATTGTATGTCAATGTTTAGCACAAGGGGCCATTTTGGTTTAGAAGCTTCAAGGTATGTTTGGTAGTGTTCTTCTTTTTTTCATTTTTTAATGGGAGTCCAGATATAGCAATGATTGGTTACAACGAACAAATTTTTCGTTCATCTTGATATGGTTTAAGTGAACTGCACTGTGTGGACAAAACAAAAGGTCATCAATAATACTAACAAGAAAGCCAAATACATACAGTAAATGCAATGCACGCACATACAGAAGACACAGCACAAAGTGCAACCAACAAGCCCGAAAACTGATTCGCCACTAAACTTGCACACTTATGTAATTCGAAATCATGTATTAGATATGAAATTATCAAGTTCTTCAATAAACCGATCAATGTTGAACTAATTGAATCGAACTAAACTAATCTAACAGCTTTAGTGAACTTGCAGATTACGTAAGGTTACACAAGCGCCATGCCCATCCTGCAGCTTACCTTTTCGTTGTCATCCTCGTCCCCTGAAGAGTCGGGGCTGCCGCCACCCTGGGACGTTGGGGCCATTCCGTTGTGGGCAACCCGTGCCATGTGCTGTGCTTCCTCCTCAGAAACAGACGTGGGTCGGCCATCAGGTTCCTGGTCGCTTACACTCCCAGGTCGGCCAATGGGCTCCCCTTCTGCTCCAAGTGGGTTAAGCACAAACAGGTTGGTACAGTGCACTTCGGGCAAAGGGGCACGAGCCATTGACACAGCAAAAGAAGGCCCAAACCATGCTCATTTCTGGAATTTTGCTGCTGCAATCAACGCATAAATTGAAGTTGAGGAATGTTGAAGGTGAGCGGGAGGGAGAGAAAAAAAGACGTACAGCTTTATAAACGTATTCAGAAACCTTCGCAAATGGCTAAAGCCAATGAGGCGTGATGACCTCGACAGATACAGATCATAACATGTAGTAGGTAAGCAGGAAACGGTGAGTCCATAATATCTAAAGGTGCTTGAATAGAAAGATTTCGTAATTGAAACGAGTACGGATATTTGAGAAAAATGACCTTTAATATTGAATGGTTAATATTTTCTCACAAACAAACAAAGTTAAATATAGAGACACTACTTGTAGACTCCAACAAGTGTTGTTATCCCTTGTATTCGGACAGAATGAATATTTGACAACTTCAAACACCAAGTTTTCAAATTGAATACAAATATTTACACACCCTCCATCACATCCACATCCGAGACATTAAACCATCATGAAAAGAAGCAATGCAACAGAGAGCGAAACAGAAATGGTTACTTCAGGCCACTTAAACAGCCCCTCACCAGGTCTGGCCATTTTGAGCTGACAAGTGCAGAGCATACAATGATCACTAATGATCGTGTTTGCAAAAGAATGACATTGCTGCGTGCCACGGAAAGGTCTGAAATTTCAATCCGAACGCCGATTTCCCTTTCTCTCCTGGCCACCGTGCTCCAAGCTGGACGGTTACGTAGCCGTGTCCCTGCGCCTACGTAGTTGTGTCCCCAGTGTGACATCGCTCTTAGTGACATGTGACTTCGAGAATTATTCAAGACAACATCTGTTATCTGAGTGATCTGTTGCTTGAATTGACGAATTGAAGTTTAGAGAAATAATAAAACACACAAATGGAGTGTCTGCGTGTTATTTGTTTTCCTTCGCACCAAAGCAAGTGAGATGTACTTTTGCTTCGTCTGCTTGTTCCCACGGTCGTGCAGTCACGCGCGCAGGTACCGAAACTATGCCATTTTCAACTGTGTTTCAGCGCGTGATCATGCTCCACGATCTGCTTGTTCTGCTTCAGTATTCGTGCAGCACTGAATTATACCGCTAGTCACGTGTCCTTGCGCACAGTGCGCAAAATCGTGCGCTGTGTGACACGAGGCATAACAAGAGCTCGCACACAACGTCATCAGCGGAAGTGCACATGCCAGGGGAAAAAAAAAAGCGAGGAGAAAAAAAAATGAAAGTGGGGCCCATGACGTGTGCATCACGCAATCCTCGAGGTCCAGTATGGGAGAATGCAGGGAAGGAATTTTGCTTGCGAAGGCTAGACGGGGCGAGTGGAGAGAGTGTCTCATTATGCAGTGGAGCTCGTCTTCTGAAATCATGGGTTCGTAGCACTGAAATATTTCTATCTCGACTATTAATGAGCCGATTTGAAAAATTTTTGCGGCAGAATGCTCTCTAGAGGACATGTAACAACTTCCAGTATATAACCAAAATTTGCTATGGGGCCTGGTGAGGGGCCCTTTAAAGACAGTTATGAAAGCATTCACAAAAGAAATAGAAAATTACCTCGTGACTGGCAAGGTGCTGTCTCAATGGATGATGCCGATTGCATGGATCCAGTGCTGGCTCGATGTGGTCGGTACACACCAACTTCCCCATCCTGGGCAGACAGAACAGAAAGCAGGAGGATTGGTGTTCAACACACCTTGAAATTTGGGGAACAGTTAATCAGGGTTGCGAGATAAAAGAATGACGATGTAAAAGTGAGAAAGAAGGCTAGTAGTCCACATGGTGTGTTCACTAATAAGCTCGACATTCCTTGCATTATAATCTAGCCTGTTGGCTCTGAGCAAAAATTTGCTCTCCTGGCTTAACTAACTGAGAAGTGCCATTATAATGAGAATAATGAGAATAATAGAATAATGAGAAGTGCCATTATAAAGAATATGATATTGCACTGTATATTCCTGGAGACACTCAAGCAAGAGACTTCGGGCAATGTAAGTACTCAAGGCCAAGCAAGACCTTCCTTACCTCATCCGAATGTGACATCACATGACCATCAATGTTTTTGGCCTTCTGTACAAACTTCTGGTGCCGTGCCTTCAGCTCTTTTGGGTGAGGAGTGTCATGTCGAACAAATTGAGTCTGGAAAAAAAAAAAAGAGTTTTACCAATGGGGCTTGTATTGTACCTTGTATTGAACCTTGCACACAAGTAACACACGAGACAACTTTTGCAAGGTCCTCGGTTCTCAAGTTAGTAAAGTCTTAATAAGTACTACGAGTTCCACACAGAATTAATTTTGAAACTAGCACCAGTTTTGAGATAAGTGCTGTCAAATGCGCAGTAAGATGCAGTAGTGTTCCACTTACTTTTTGAACAAAACAGCATTTTGTGCAATGCGGTGCAAAAATTACTGGAACACTAATGCATTTTATCGCACGCTTTGGGAGTGTGAATCTCGAAAGTGGTGAATCCCCAGAATTCATAACGAATGGGATAGGCCTAGCTAAATCGTTTAACTAGCCAATTTACCTCATACTCAGCAACTTTCAGCATTCGAATCACAATCCCGACAGATCAGTGATTGTCTATTCTGGTCGTCCATTTCCTTTAATCGAATTACCAAATCCCATATGCTTGCTAATACAAGCAGTGCAACTTATTTAAAGACTTATCAAGCCCCATGAAATAGTAGGCTCACGCAAATACTCAATATTTGCAAATATTTAATTGAATACAGTCTATTCTCGTTACAATGGACACCGATACTATGACAAACAACATCCGTTTTATCTGAAGTCCGTAATATTCGAGATGCCTCACTTCCGAAACTTTTGTCGGAGTGTCTAACAACTTTATTGCAAAGAGTGAGTGATGAACACACTAAGTAAGAAACAAACAAAAAGAGTCAAAGTTTCACCCGAAAGGTGAAGCATCGATTGCAGTAGCAAATTAAGCAAGATAAGTGCTCCAGCAGCAGTGAGCAAATTGACCTTCATGCACTCTCTCACTTCAACATGAACTAAACGTCGAAACCACAACACGTACAAAGCTACCGGCACTGAGTGCACTTTGGCCACATCTCAGATCTCTGAAGATGACGCCTGCTAGGCCGCGCACTTTGTCCACATCACAGGATGCTTTCAAGATACGGCCCTGCGCGGGCGTGCACTTTGTCCACATTGCAGATTGCTTTCAAGATACGGCACCCGCGCAGGCACATGCACATTGTCCACATTGCAGATTGCTTTCAAGATACGGCACCCGTGCAGGCACCCGCACATTGTCCACATTGCAGATCGCTTTCAAGATACGGCACCCGCACAGGCACACGCACATTGTCCACATTGCAGATCGCTTTCAAGATACGGCACCCGCGCAGGCACACGCACATTGTCCACATTGCAGATCGCTTTCAGGATACGGCGCCTGTGCGGGCACGCACTTTGTCCACATTGCAGATCGCTTTCAAGATACGGCACCCGTGCAGGCACACGCACAGTGTCCACATTGCAGATCGCTTTCAAGATACCGTGCCTGCGCAGGCGCGCACTTCGTCCACATTGCAGATCGCTTTCAAGAAACGGCGCCTGCGCGGGCGCGCACTTTGTCCACATTGCAGATCGCTTTCAAGATACGGCACCCGCGCAGGCACACGCACATTGTCCACATTGCAGATCGCTTTCAGGATACGGCGCCTGTGCGGGCACGCACTTTGTCCACATTGCAGATCGCTTTCAAGATACGGCACCCGTGCAGGCACACGCACATTGTCCACATTGCAGATCGCTTTCAAGATACGGCACCTGCACGGGTGTGCACTTCGTCCACATTGCAGATCGCTTTCAAGATACGGCACCTGCACGGGCGTGCACTTTGTCCACATTGCAGATCGCTTTCAAGATACGGCGCTCGCGCGGGCGCACATATTGTCCACATTTGCAAATCGCTTTCAAGATATGGCGCCCGCGCTGTTAACAGAAGCCACGTCCATGCCTCATGCATGAGAGACGGCGCGCTTCCGCCCCGCTTTTCTGCCTCTCTCACGCGCAAGATATTAAGCTGCGCTCGTAGGCTGACCCTCGCAAGTCAGTTGCCAGCCCATGTCGACACGGCAAAAGTCCATTCTATCAGCTTGATTTTGACAAAATTACTGCTAATTTCGTCCGCTGTAGCCAACAGTCCATCGTAGCACGGTCCGTTAATAGCGAACTTCGTTGCATTTATAAAATATGTAGAAGAAACTACGGCTGAAATATAGTAAGTTATATCCGAAAGTATTTTGTACGCAGGTCCATTGTAATGAACGTAGACTGTATTATGCTATTCAATATTCACTTCAGCTCGAACTTCAGTATTCGAAACGAATAAATATGTGCATACTCTTGCGCATAAGCCGTACAGCAATTACAACATGCCACAAAAAACAAAGGTTTGAGTGTATAACCTGCGAAAATAACTGCATACAACGCCCAAATCTTTGTAAAACAGTCTCCATTCATGGATGCACGAATCATGCATGTTATACCCTTGGCTAGTAGCTCTTTTCCTCGCTTCGTTGACTACGCTGATGGGGAACAATTTTGCCCTAAAGGTGGTGTGGTGGCCTCACGGTCGCACAGCTGCAGCCAGACACCCTTTCTGCTTTTGGATGATCCAGAAGGAGTTAACTTCCACGCACTGGCGGCAGCCCAAACAGAAGACGAAGAGCTAAAGAGCCTCCTAACAACAAAAACGGCCCTAAAGCTACAGTGGATGCAGATTCTGGGATCAGGCGACCAGATTTGCTGCGACATCTCCATGGGCAACCCACGCCCTTTCGTGCCTGCCAATCTACGTCGCCGCATTTTTCTTTCTGTTCACAAGCTATCGCATCCTGCATCCTGGAATCAAAGCTACGCAAAAGTTGCTCACAGGAAGGTTCACCTGGCCAGGTATCAACTGAGGCGTGCGTTGCTGGGCAAGAGGATGCATACTGTGTCAGCGTGCCAAAATTCATCGACATACTGTGACCCCGTTGGCAACGTTCACGCCTCCAGACGCGCGTTTCGACTACGTGCACCTCGACATTGTGGGATTTCTGACGCCTTGCCAAGAGCATGCCTGTTTACTGATGTGCATTGACAGACTCACACCGTGGGCAGAGGCCATATCTATAGCGGATATCACTGCTGACACGGTTGCCTGCACCTTTTTGCACCACTGGGTTGCTCGTTTCGGTGCACCATCTATAATAACAACGGACCATGGAAGGCAGTTCGAATCATCACTTTTCGCCAGCATTACATGTTTCATTGGTGCTTCTCGCATCAGAGCAGCCGCCTACCACCCCATTACAATGGCGTGGTAGAATGTTTCCACCGCCAGCTCAAGTCTGAGCTCGCCGCAACAGAAGAGCGCAGCTGGATGGAGGCACTACCACACATCTCTTGGGAATCCGGACAGCTGTCAAGACAGACATTGGCTGCAGCGCGGTTGAACTGGTCTATGGAACAACACTACGCCTTCCAGGAGCATTCCTCACGGGCAGTCCGCAAGACTGTTGTACAGCCACCGCAGCCTACGCACTTAGGCTGTGAGACATAATGGAGAACCTTTGCACTACGCCACCGCGACAGGCAGCAACACCACGCAGTTCATTGGCCACTCCAACCACCGTGTAACGGGCCATTCCGAGTGCTGCGTCGAGGTAAGAAGCAGTTCTCTATCGACGTGCGTGGTCGTCACGAAGTGGTATCACTCGATCGGCTGAAGCCAGTGCACATTGAAGATGCAGACACCATTTCACATGCACAGTCATCTCTGACACCATCCTTCAAGGCTCTGCTCATTCAAACACGCCAAGTCAAAAGGACACGCAATGGATGAGTCTCCAGGGTGCCCCATCGTATGGAGTTATGAACAATTTAAATCTTCCTATGAACATTCACTAACTCACTAGAAGGGAAAGTGATGTGGCAACCTCACGGTTGCACAGCAGCAACCAGACACCCTTTCTCCCTTTTTAACTCAGTAAAATCTTATTGCCTTGTGTGTGGGAAAGGGAAGTGGTGCGAGAGTGCGCAACTGAGCCGTAGAGGCTCGCCGATTACAAAATAAAGAGTTTTTGCTTGTTCTTCGGAGACGCACTACTCGCTTCTATCTGCTGCTTCCCAACCACGCTCGCATCCCACACAACAGTGGCATCACGGCTGCGTGGACCAGGCTGCCATGAAACCACACTTCCGAGGCAAAATTAAGGCTGCTAGAAAGCCACACCTTATGTCGAAATTTGCATATAACTCCCACTCCGATTTTATTGCTAACATTAAAAAAATTTCGGTGCACTTATAGGCACAAAAATATAGTAAATCTTAAAACATGTACTGTCTACAGCTTTGGTTTCAGTGAGCAAGTTGCATCACACTGCTTATAGCAATGACAAAACAAAGACAAATTCGTTTGCAGACACCTACTGGTTTCTACACTGGCTCAATTAGTCAAATATAATATTTGCAGCAGGTGTGGCTTCCCGAGAGCTGTATGACTGCTGTGGACTACTGTAAATAGGTATGCATTGACGCGGCACTAAACCGCGTCTCTGTTGGCCGACACTCAGCAAAACAGTGCTGGTTAGGTTTAACAGCCAAGGCAGGTGCAGCGGCAGTCGGAAAATCGTTGTGGGAAGCTTGCTGCTCATTGGAGATTGGGCCCTATATCTTGTGTGCGAGCCAGACTAAGGACCACAAAAGCGACGAGCAAGCCTATTAAGTTTGTCGGTGCGCTTGCAGAAAAGAACAAGTTAAGCTCGTGCAGTCAAGGTTGCATTCACAGCATCCCAATGACGTCATCGGGGAACAGTCCTGCAGGCCTCAACCACCAAAAAATTTTGATCAACCGTGAGCAAGTGCCTGTAAACATATATTCTGTGCTGCTGGAGTTGTAAGAGATGTCAAACTTGCATTTCTGCATAAGAATATCTGACTAACGGCACTTTGGAAATAATGGACTCCAGAGATAAACCTGTTTCCTTTTTTGCAAGTAGAGAACCAACTTTTCTTAGATTTGTCAACATCTGGCTGTTATACACCAAGGTCTTATGCAAGTGTTAAAACTATTCTAATGAATCGCTCTGAAATTATTTGACACTCATTACTATTTGCTCTGACTACACTTCGAACCAACAATTGATATTCACATAATCCTATGAAATAGCTATAATTGAACAGGTTAAGCAGTACCCATAGTACAGTCAGTAAAGCATTTTGCGAAACTCCACCAATGGTTAATACAGAAGATTACGTAGTAGTGGTAGTAAGGAACAAATGGCTTTACTTCAAGTTCCTTGTCTGGTTTCTCCTCAACAGCCTCCTCGACAAACTTCACAGCTGACGAGCGGTTCTCAGCCTTTTGGTCCCAGCTCAACCGACTGTCCTGTTCTGTACTGTCTCGCAGCAGATTTTCTGCAGAAAAACAGTCAAGCAAGGTGAGCCTTCTCATTTGCAAAAAGAAAACATTCTGTCAGGAAGCACGTGGCTAAACAGAAAAATTCATAGTCTGCAAAGACTGACCGAATAAAACATTAATGGTGGCATGAGTTCCCTGCAATTGTTTTGTTTAACAGTGTATGGCTGCTTGCAACAATTCTTGCAACCCAATATGTGCAAAAAAAAGAGTAAGTACCCAATGGGAACACGCACACACATGCACACACACGTAAACGCACAAACACCGCATTCGTCTATGCAACTGGTGGCACATACTATAAATACAGGCTGCCTTTGAAACTGCTAGTAAATTACATATTTTGCGGCTTCTGCATGGTGAAAAATGTACCTATGTAAGCATTAGTACACACCTATAATTATTGTCATTGAGCCTGAGGGAAGCACACTGCAGTTTTCAATTACACAATGCAGTCAAGAAGCTATTATGTATGAAACAAAATGTACAAAGTAACATGAGAAACAGATAAATTAGCGAAGGCAAAAACTGTGACACAATATTATGTAAGGTCTGGAAAAAAGCACCTATGTGCTTTTTATCTCTTATGAAGCACTCGGTTTATCTGTTTATTCTCTTTCTTTACGAAGAGATGTTACTTGAAAAAAAAAAAGGAAATATTAGTACTAGAGATCTGAAAATACTGCCATCCATAGAGGTATAAACATTTTAAACAGGGTTGAAGTACCTCAGACAGGCTGGCCAACGTTTCGATAGGTGGACCTATCTTCGTCAAAGGCGGCCTCGTCATCCTCGGCGTGTTAGTTTTAAAGGGTTAGTGCAGTGACGTCACGTGCGGGTGTTGTCGCTGGCGGCTGGTTTTAAAGAGAGAGATTACAAGAGGGAACAGGCGCTGTCGTCCGACGTCTGTGAGCCTCATTCTCAAGACGAAGGGACAAGAGCGTGAGAGTGGGCACGCGGGGAGGAAAGAAAAGAAATAGAAGCAGAAAAAAGGGGGGAAAAAAAAAAAGCAGGGGGGTGCCAGGGCCGTACCAAGACACAACAAAGGGGGGGTGAAAGAAAAAGAAAGAGAAAAATGAAATCTTTAAGAAATACGGGGGCTTGGGAGCGTGTTGGGAATGCGAAAGGTTAGGAGGTAATCCGGGGGAGTCGTTGGCGGCATGTTTTTGAGGCATTAGAATGGCCGGTCAAGCAATAGGTCGAGTAATTTTGAAATAGTTAAGGTGGCGACGGGGAGTCTGCGGTGCAATGTGTGGGGTGATTGAAGGGCAGCGGCATGGTCTTTCAAGGGGCACTGCCCCACGCGCTTAACGTAGGTGTCGTTACGGCGGCATCCAGAAGGCGATGGTTGAGGCGCCGAAAAAGGCATATTGACTTCGGAATGTGTTGTCGAGGGGGTTTCAAAAAAAAAAGGACTAAAAAAGGGGTGAGGGGGAAGGGGGGGGGCGAAATCGGTATAGCAAACAGGAGGGCGACGCGTGCAGAAGCGGGCGCGGGCAAGTGTACATGGAAGAAGGGGATCGTACACTTGGTATAGACGTAAAATCCTGAAAGAGTACATTAAATTGAGTAGTAGGCAGGAAATTTTTTTTTTCCTTTTTCCTTTCTTCCTCTCTCCCCCTCTCCCCCTTTTTTTCCTCCGAAATGAAAGAGTAGGTGAGGTTAAGAATAAAAGTTGGCTGGTGGCCTAATGTGTTTTGTGTATTGGTTGATGATATGAGAGTTTCAGATTTAAGTTACAGCTTTTAAAGATTCTAAGTTGCCGCGTGCCAAATTAATTCCTGTCGGGTGTAGGCAATTAAACTTGTGTATGAGGTATGATTCCGTGTACTTCCTTTCGCGAGGGGAACGGAAATTTGTTTGTAGTATATAGAGCCTTGCTTTGTCAAACATATGTCCATGTTCATTAAAGTGGCTGGCTACTGCTTTGGGTAAATTGTGTTTTGTGTCCGCGCGGTGACCATTGAGTCTTGTATTGATTTGTTGTCCGGTCTCACCTATGTATTGTTTGCTACAAGCGGCGCATTCTAGACAGTAGACTACATTGCTTGATGTGCAGGTGAAAGCCGAAGTTACTTTGTGTGTGTAATTCGACGCTGTACTTTTTACTGTAGTAGTGGATTGAATGTGTTTGCATGTAGAGCACCTGGGGCGACCACAGGGATTGGTTCCCAACTTCTTCTTTTTCTGTAGTTTGGCGTGCACAAGAACATCTTTAGAATTAGTGTTGCGTCTGTAGGCTACTCTGGGAGGGTCGGGAAAAATCTTCTTAAGTTTCTGGTTGCTGGTGAGAATCGGGTAGTATTTGCTTAGGATGTTATTCACGTTTGGGAGTGCGTTTGAGAATTTAGTAGTAAGAAGAGGCGTTGTTGTTTCACATCAAAATCAAAATTCACATCAGAATCCTCAACTGAGCGCATAAACTTTCTGGACACAACAATATACATTGACAATGGTGAACTAAAGACAACGCTGTATAGGAAACCTTTCGACAAACAACAGTACCTAGAATATACCAGCCACCATCCCAGACATTGCAAACAAGGCATCTTTAAAGGCCAAGCCACACGACTACGTCGCATTTGCGTTGAAAACCAAGACTACATAGATAGACTCGATCACCTTAAAGAAACGCTATCAAACAGGAACCACCCAAACAGTGACCTTCAAACAGCTTACATCGCTGCAACCAAACTTGATCGAGCCGAGGTCCTCAAGCCCCGCCCGAAGATCACAAGAACAACAACGCCTCTTCTTACTACTAAATTCTCAAACGCACTCCCAAACGTGAATAACATCCTAAGCAAATACTACCCGATTCTCACCAGCAACCAGAAACTTAAGAAGATTTTTCCCGACCCTCCCAGAGTAGCCTACAGACGCAACACTAATTTTAAAGATGTTCTTGTGCACGCCAAACTACAGAAAAAGAAGAAGTTGGGAACCAATCCCTGTGGTCGCCCCAGGTGCTCTACATGCAAACACATTCAATCCACTACTACAGTAAAAAGTACAGCGTCGAATTACACACACAAAGTAACTTCGGCTTTCACCTGCACATCAAGCAATGTAGTCTACTGTCTAGAATGCGCCGCTTGTAGCAAACAATACATAGGTGAGACCGGACAACAAATCAATACAAGACTCAATGGTCACCGCGCGGACACAAAACACAATTTACCCAAAGCAGTAGCCAGCCACTTTAATGAACATGGACATATGTTTGACAAAGCAAGGCTCTATATACTACAAACAAATTTCCGTTCCCCTCGCGAAAGGAAGTACACGGAATCATACCTCATACACAAGTTTAATTGCCTACACCCGACAGGAATTAATTTGGCACGCGGCAACTTAGAATCTTTAAAAGCTGTAACTTAAATCTGAAACTCTCATATCATCAACCAATACACAAAACACATTAGGCCACCAGCCAACTTTTATTCTTAACCTCACCTACTCTTTCATTTCGGAGGAAAAAAAGGGGGAGAGGGGGAGAGAGGAAGAAAGGAAAAAGGAAAAAAAAAATTTCCTGCCTACTACTCAATTTAATGTACTCTTTCAGGATTTTACGTCTATACCAAGTGTACGATCCCCTTCTTCCATGTACACTTGCCCGCGCCCGCTTCTGCACGCGTCGCCCTCCTGTTTGCTATACCGATTTCGCCCCCCCCCCTTCCCCCTCACCCCTTTTTTAGTCCTTTTTTTTTTGAAACCCCCTCGACAACACATTCCGAAGTCAATATGCCTTTTTCGGCGCCTCAACCATCGCCTTCTGGATGCCGCCGTAACGACACCTACGTTAAGCGCGTGGGGCAGTGCCCCTTGAAAGACCATGCCGCTGCCCTTCAATCACCCCACACATTGCACCGCAGACTCCCGGTCGCCACCTTAACTATTTCAAAATTACTCGACCTATTGCTTGACCGGCCGTTCTAATGCCTCAAAAACATGCCGCCAACGACTCCCCCGGATTACCTCCTAACCTTTCGCATTCCCAACACGCTCCCAAGCCCCCGTATTTCTTAAAGATTTCATTTTTCTCTTTCTTTTTCTTTCACCCCCCCTTTGTTGTGTCTTGGTACGGCCCTGGCACCCCCCTGCTTTTTTTTTTTTCCCCCTTTTTTCTGCTTCTATTTCTTTTCTTTCCTCCCCGCGTGCCCACTCTCACGCTCTTGTCCCTTCGTCTTGAGAATGAGGCTCACAGACGTCGGACGACAGCGCCTGTTCCCTCTTGTAATCTCTCTCTTTAAAACCAGCCGCCAGCGACAACACCCGCACGTGACGTCACTGCACTAACCCTTTAAAACTAACACGCCGAGGATGACGAGGCCGCCTTTGACGAAGATAGGTCCACCTATCGAAACGCTGGCCAGCCTGTCTGAGGTACTTCAACCCTGTTTAAAAAAGTTTATACCACAGTGTGCCATTCCATCTGCCAGCCCCTTTCTTGTTTTTGGACTGCCATCCATAGAGTTTTTTATGTAGATTTCAAATATGTCAAGAATAGTGTAGTTGCTACAACTTTTTTAGGGATGTTCTAGACAACTACTTCGGTCTTGAGGGTGCAATAAAATAAAATAAAAAATTATAGGGTCTCTTAAGATCTTTCTTATGAGGTAAACGGCGAAAGCCTGCTGCTTCCTCCACTTATCATTCACCTGTTTCTCTTTGTCTCTTCTCTCTCTCTTCTTTTTTTTTAGTCATTACTGCTCACTACTCAGCATTTTTAGTCATTTGCAATCAATTATGGTCATTAGAAGCCATCATTAGAAATGTTGATCATATCACAGTCTTCACTAGTCATTACAAGTCATTTCATTCATTATTAGTCATTACCAGTAATTACTAAGCATTTTAAGTCATTTCTTATCAATTGTAGCCGTTACAATTCATCGTTAGACATACTGGTCATATCGTAGTTATTAGTAGTCATCGCAAGTCATTGAAGTCATTATTAGTCATTACTGGTCATTACTAAGCATTGTTAGTCATTCCTAATCAATTGTAGTTGTTACAAGTTGTTGTTACACATATTGGTCACCTCAGTCATTGCAAGTCATTAGCAGTCATTTCTGCTTACTAGCAAGCATTTTTAGTGATTGTAATCAATTGTGGTCATTACAAGCCATCGTTAGACATATTGGTCATATTGTAGTCATTACAGCTTCTTACTAGACATTTCTAGTCATTTCTAATTAATTGCGGTCATTACAAGCCGTCATTATACATATTGGTCATTTTAGTCCTTATTAGTCATTACTAGTCATTATTAGTTATTAACCTCTACCAATCTCTATTGTAACATTATCATTCACTAACTGTCACTATCAATCATTTTTCATTATTTAATCTGTCGTCATATGGTGTGATACTTCGGCAGACACTCCGGCAGTCAGGTCTGCTGACAAACTTCACCATGAGCCTAGAAAGGCTTTCACCTTAAAGAAAACTGTCAATTTAGTGATCTTTGGAGGCACTTTCTTGTGTATTAAACCTTCATGAAAAGCATCGTGCTGTAGCTTATTTAGCTCTTTGTAGACTGCAGAGTGCCAATATCTATCCAAACTGCATGTATAACTAGCGCAACTATGCAAAAAAAATAAAAGAGTAAACTTCAACAAATTTTTTTTTCACAATCCCATGAGAATAACCTTGTGCACTTATACCTGTCTTATACTAATGAAATTTGGCGTACATACTCTTCAATATATGCAGAATGCTGATATCTACTTGAAATTGCACTATCTCTCGGCAGTAGCTGTGAAAGTGCAAGATTATATTTCACGAGATTGCGAAAAACATTAGTTGAAGTTTCTTATGTTTCCTTGCATAGTTCCGCTAATTATTCATGTAATTTACATAGATATCGGCACTTTGCAGTCTACAAAGAGCTAAATAAGCTACAGCACAATGTTTTTTGTGAAACTTTAACACACAAGAAAGTGCCTCCAAAAATCCCTATATTTTGCAGTTGTGTAGGACATGACTAAAAAATACAGCAGATAGACAAAAACTCACAACATATTCGAAATATACATAAAATCTCTATGAATGGCAGTAGTTTGAAATGTCTAGTACAAATAATAAACATTTTTTCTCGTATAGCATCTCCCTTCAACAGGTATGAAATAGTGTACCAGTTATAGAAAAAAATACAAAGAGCATAACAGGTAGGTTTTCAAGGCTCTTCACGGAAGCAGCAAACACAGCTGCTACTAGTATTCCACTCTCTAGATAATCACAATGCTAGGCAATGCTCCATCTAACGCACAATCTTTCTCTGTTAGATTGACTAAGATAATACTTACGCAACGACACGGCACTTGAGCAGTCACAGAATACTTACATGTCACTTTATCACATGGGGCAAAAGAATACAAGGCAATCTCAGTTTATGCAAAAGTTCATTTCTAAAATGTGCTACAACCAGCTCAAATGAAAAGCTCAACATGAAGCTGGCAGGCTGACTTCAAGACAGGAGTATGTTATGCTGCTATGTATGTTCTAAAGTGTTACAAAAAAAAAAAACATACTTTAGAATGACACCCTAACAACTGCCTGCATCATCACATCATGGGTAGAAAAATTGCTTTCTGCACAAACTGCAACTTGCCGCATTGATAAGAGGCATCGCAAAAACTACCCTCAACACTACATAGGATTATGCATGTCCCTTTCAGACGCTTGTTAAGAAGGCACTGGTATAAAGGAAGTCTGGGTAAAAAAAAAACCACATAGTGTATTTAAATTTCACGCACAGTGTTGCCCAAGTCACCAGCATTGTACGAGGGTGAATAAAAAAATCTTTGCCCCACCCTCTCCCCCTCCTTTTTTAAAGCGAAATTACAGTTGTAAATGTAAAGTCAACATATCCATTCCAAGCAGTAGACCTTTCTTGGACCGGCGCGACATTATCTGCTGGTAACTCCATGGCACGGCGTATGCTGTCAGTTGTTGAAGATGGTGGTATCCTCCACTACAATGCAAAGCCACATGTGGCAATCATAACCACCAACAAGCTCTGGTCATTTTACTGGGAAAGTCTGGACCAGCCACCATCCAAACCAGACCTGCCCCCTACTGATTTCCACGCTTTCAGTCCAATGAAGAATTTCCTGGCAGGACAGTGATTCCCGTGCAACGATGAGGCCAAGACAGCATTCCGACAGTGGTTCCACAGTCAGCCGGGTGAATTCTACCAAAGGGGCATTTCAAATTTAGTGCTGCGATAAGACAAATGTCTGAACCGGTGTGGGGACTATGTGGAAAAATAGTGTAAGGTACAGAGAATAGTATGTATATTTGTAATTACCTGTATGTACCTTATTTTGGCTAATAAATAAAGGGGCAAGAACTTCCTGATTTGCCCTCATATATCTTGATCAATGGACACTCAAGCGCATGAAGTCATCAGAAGTTTTGGGCTTTTATGCTCCAAAACCACCCCCACCTGGCCAAGAGAGATGCTGCAGTGAGGGGCGCTGAATTAATGTTGATTCCCCAAGGTCCCTTAATGTGCCCAAAGCTCGATACACAAATGTTTTGACACTCTCTCACCCTCATCAGAATGTATCCACTATAGTCAGGAATCAAACATGTGACCTCATGCTCATCAGCAGAATGCAATAGTCACCAAGCCACCCAGGACATGAAGATTTACAGGGACATGAAAAATGAGCCACACGGGTAAGCTAGAAGCACGGCTCACCCATGCTTTCTGTATGGTCATCCTGCTGTGGCAGCAGAAAGCATGTCAGCACTTTGTCACCCGTGGCTTCATCCAAGTCGGTCTGGAACTTGAGCATGGGCTGAGACTGAAGGAAACAAGGCAACACATGCAGTTTTAATATGGCGCACGTCACATAGAGCTCATTAAAGGAACGAATTTTGTGCTGTACAAGGATAGGCCAGCAAAATGCTCGACACGTGAGCACCACCAGCGTGCATGTGTAGCTGTATGGCTGCAGCTTTAGCTAGTCACTCAACATGTTGTACATCATTATCAGCAGCAATGTCAAATTTGGCCATGAAAAGCTGCACATCAAACTGGTAAAAGCACACTGTAACCTCAGGGTTGGTATATGTGAACCTGAAAAACAGAACACTTACTACCACATGCGAAATGAATGGCCATATGTTGTAACATTTTAAAATTATTATTTCCACCCTTTAAGATTGGCTTCCACACCATCATACACTCGGCACAAAATATGATAGGTAATAAAATTAAAAGTAAATCATTCTTACGAGAGAGAGAGAGAGGGGGGGGTGGTAGAGAGAATGAGAGAGTGAGGGAAAGCAAGGAGGTTTAAGTACAGCTTCTGGTTTGGCAAAAGATAAGTTGCACCAGAACTAACGGCAAATACGTACTTTAACCCTTCTTCAGCACTAATGAACATGAAGGACTAATAAAGGTGCGATAGCATTTTTTCCTTTGCTAAATGCTAACAACTAACTAAGCCAGGAAAACATGCATCATTGCCCAATGCTTGACAAGAAATTTCTTCCTGCTCCTACCTGGTTCTTGGCCAGCCAGAGTGCCTTTAAATTCAATGCAGTCACTGTCAGAGGCAGATTTTGTAGCCTAAAGGGGTGAAAAGAAAAAACAAATAAGGATTTTAGTACTAAACATACCATAAAAGAAGCATAACAATTCATACAAGACTCAATGGTCAGAGCGCAGATACAAAATACAATTTACCTAAAGCAGTAGCCAGCCACTTTAATGAACATGGTCATATATTCAACAAAGCAAGGCTCTATATACTACAAACAAATTTTCATTCACCTTGCGAGAGGAAGTATACGGAATCATACCTCAGACACAAGTTTAAATGCCTACACCCGATGGGAAATCATTTGTCAGGTGGCAACTTAGAATCTCTAAAAGCTGTAACATTATTATGAAATTTTCATATCATTAACCAAGGCACAAAACACATTGTGCCACCAGTTAACCTTAATTGCTAACATCAGCTATTCCTCCATTTCCAATTTTTCCCTGCCTACTACTATATATACTTTCACTTTTTTATGCATATATCAACTACATGACCCCTTTTCCCATATACACCTGGCCCCTGCCCACTTTACTCATGTCACCCTCCAATTTGTTATTCCAGTTTCAGTTCCCCCATTTTTTGTTTTTCTTCTTTTTCCGTTTTTATTTTAACACCCTCACCAACACATTCCAAAGTCCCAGACGACAGGATACCTTTTTTGGCGCCTCAGCCACACAGGGTGTCGCCACTTCTACTTAACGCCATGACGACGCCTACGTTGAGCTACTGGGGCTAACATGCCTTGAAAGACCAAGCCGCTGCCTTCCAGATATACCATGCATTGCACCGTCGCCATCTTAACTCCTTCAAAATTACCTGACACATTGCTGCTATGCTACCCAAGTCATTCTTTTAAATGATGTCTTTTTGGGTCTTTTTTATTACTCGCACACTCACTGGCTGACCAGCTCTTTTAAAGCCACAAAGCATGCTGCCAACGACACCCCTGAATGCTCCTTAAAGGGAAGCTGAAACACTTTTCGAAAAAAAAAAAATGAGTTCTCTGCAGCATTCTACAGTTTTGAGTCCCTTAAACACGAATATCTGGTTACGTCACTAGGCAAGCCTATACTCCATTTCATACCTCAGGTTCAACGCTGTGGAAGCTACGCACGAAGCCCGGTCACCAAAATTTATTACTGCGCGCGTTTCCGTCTATGCTTCGCAGCGTGCCAGCGGCGTTTGCTCGCGCGAGCATGCACGTGAAGCTGCCGCAACGGGCTGCATGTAAAAAATGCCGAAAAGAAAATTGGTTTAAAAGAACGTGTTAGCAGCCGCATAAGTACACGGACTGTTTCTATGGGTAAATTTTTTTTTTTCATTCAGAACTGAGCTTATATATGGAAAATTTTCTCAAAAATCGGGTCAAGAAACACCAAACTTTTTCTAAGTGCGAACGCAGCCACTGCAAGAAGTATCTCAAGCCTCCACAGCATTGCACCTGATGTATGAAACAGAGTATAGCAACGCTAGCAACAACGCGTTTCCGCATTTGTCGTAAGGCTATCCGGCTATCACGGAAATGGTCCGAGCACAGCACAGTTGATTTCGTCGGCACAAACTTATCTCTCCTCACCGCACAGACCCACTGCGCTGCAAGCTTCTTGTCCTTCGGGAACCTGTGAAACACCACATCGTCTCGCCCGCCTGTGTTCGCGCAGCCGAATGCTGCACAGAACGAGGGCATGTTGGGTGCCCTTGGCTGTAGGCACTCACGCAGCACAGAAGGAAAGAACAGTTTACGAAAATCGCAAAAGAAAACAAATGTGAGCGGCAGTGGCGGCAGATCTCTCGTAGCGTTGTTCAGTAAAGCGCAGGACGGAAAGAGGCATGCCAGCACATGCCAGCACGCCGGTCCGGCAGCTCGGTCCCCGCGAATGACGTCACTCTCGCCGGTTCTCTCCTCGGCAACCACCTCACCCGGCGCTCCGGGAAGTGATGGGGGCGTGTCCGCAGGGGTGATTTAGAAAGCGATTTCCGCCCCTTATATTAACAAAATGAAGAAAAAATTTCGGAACCGTAAATTATTAGGTCTGTTCTTCCCAATCCCAGCAATTCATGGAAATTGAAAACCATTTCAGCTTCCCTTTAACCTCTCGCTCCCCCAACACCCTTGGATGCCTTTCTTTTTCTTTTCATTTTTCCCCCTCTTGGTTTCCTTTTTTTTTCTTACCGCCTTCCCCCTCTCCCGCTCTTGTCCCCTAATTTTAGGAACCACGGTTACAGACACCAGGTGACAGCGCTGATTTTATTTGTAGTCTCTCCCTTTACAACTAACCGCCACCGACAACGGCACATGACGTCACTCTACTAACCTGCTAAAACTACCATGTCAAGGATGACGAGCCGCCTTTTACGAAGATAGGTCCTTCTAGCTTAACGCTGGCCAGCCTTCCTGAGGCAACTTATCCCTGTTTATAACCTTTATACGACAGTGTGCTATTCCATCTGTCAGCCCCATTCTTGCTCTTGCTATGGTCCTCACATTGCAATCTGATGTCAATGACATGGCAGAACAGAAATGTGAAAATGTATCTATACATGGTGACACTGAAGGGTTAAAGCTGACGGGCAACCTGGAGAGACGTGTGTGGGCAAAAAAACAACATACTTTCACGACATCCCACAATACATCTTACTAACCTTGGTTAAGCAACTAATATCCCAAACTTTGGCACCCCCCCCCCTTTTTTTATCCCTAAATATAGGCCAGATTGCTTTGATGCATTTCTTGTTCAGATTATGCACAAACTGTTGACAATAATTTCTTCTGCTAAGCAAAGCTGGAACTATCATTAAGCATTTTGTCTTCTTATCACGATATCACTTTTTCTGCATGCACTATGAAATCTTCTTCAAATAGTAGCACAGAAAATGAACATGCACTTTGTCTACATAAGTTCCACAGACTCTAAGTAATAAAACTTGAGCTAGAGTTGGACTACACGCTTGCTACAACTTTAACAAAGCTGTGCATGTCAATGTCAGCTTCTGTGGTGACGCACCTGTTTCCAGACACATCCAACACATGCAGCCGCCGCAGCGTGCCAGTCTCAGGCGGCAGCCTCTGGAGGCAGTTCTCACGCAGTGACAGCACACCCAGCCGCACTAGCTGACCGATCTCGGCTGGCAGCTCTGACAGTTGGTTGCAGTCTGCATTCAGGTTGTTCAAGTTCACCAGTCGCCCTATCGATGCAGGTAGCTCCGTCAGTAGGTTGTCTGTCAAGATCAACTCCTGCAGGCTCACACAGTCTCCAATTGACTCTGGCAGGCTCCCCAGCCTGTTCTGGTCAACCTAAATGAAGAAGGAGAGTGCGGGCGAAGTAGAAACGGGCATGGTTATTGGCTGCATATTGCTGGGTGTCGCATATGTGAATGGTGGTGAAAGCATGGGTGCTTGTACACTTTCCTTGAGTGGCAAAACATGGGCAAAAACATGATGCTATTAATTGGAACTTTGATGTCAACATTGGCATGTGCTCACACTAAATCCTATCATTTCGGGGGGGGGGGGGGGGGAAATAAGACATTTGAATCAACACCATGCTTCAAGCTATGCTAACTGTTGGTGTTCGGCCTTGTTGATACGGAAGAGTAAGAGGTAAAAAAGCACTTGAAAAGACGGGGAAGGGAAGGGCCAACACAACACGAACGCTACGTAGTGTTCGTGTTGTGCCCTCATTTTTAACAGCTTTTTTACCTCTTGCTTTTCAAACCACGGGTTTCTCATAATTTATTTATATATTTTCAGAAATAAACATTAGTAAACAAAACATTTTCCAACTTCCACTGCACACCTTGAAGATAGTGAGCTTCCTTAGCCGGCCGATGTCTTCAGGAAGGGCCTCCAGATAATTCTGGGAGAAGTGCAAGTCTGTCAAAGACTCCAGGTCACAAAGCTCATCTGGAAGGTAGCTCAGCTTGTTCTCAGACACATCAAGGCACATGAGCCGCCTCAGCTGCCCGATTTCCTGAAATTCAAACAGGTGTACGTCAGCAATGACAGTAGCATACTTTCACAGAGCAGAAAACCAGGTCTTTAACGTAAGAACGACAACGATACCACAAGAACTGCGGCATTTCACGCTCATTTAAACTTGGGTAAGCATGGCAACTTGGAATCATTCTGTAAACAACTGGTTCGCACAGCATAGAAAGTTGCTCCACAAATGCTATATATTCATGCTCAGCATGATGCACAGCATGGCTGCTTGAACTGTGCAGTAAATGTATGGCTTATCCAGAACTCAAACGAAGTGACTTACAGAGCACTCCAGCATGTGGCATATGTTATTAGTGATTTATGATAAGACATAAATAGATTAATAGACTGACAAGTCATGTGCATGCTCTTTGAGAGCTTGGAATGGCTCATAATAATGCAGCTACATTTTATCAGCTAGATACAACTCACATTCCCAAAATTAACCGTTACTAGCATTTCTTGTCTGTGACTAAAAATTAGCGCATTTTGAGCTCAAGCATAATTACTAACAATCCTGAATGCTTAGCTTTTCATAAACTACACACTTACAACAACCATATTGTGGATACTACTATTCCAATTTTGGAGTCTCCTTCATACAAAGAAGGAATAATAATAATAATAATAATAATAATAATAATAATAATAATAATAATAATAATAATAATAATTTGACACTGAAGTTTTCCACTGAGTAAGAATGCAGATATCTATATGGGAGATACACAGGAATGCATTACAATGCTCCCACAATTATGTAACTGAGATGCATGTGGTGCTTTTTATGTAAGCTATCAATAAAGTCACATCAAAATGGAATTGTTAATTATCATACAGCGAATCCCATATTCTGCAGCATTCTTTCATATTTATTACTAATGATCACATCTGGTGAATGTATGCCTAATGATGGTATTTGTATTTTCTCTCGCCTATTTCTAGAGCATGCTCAGTATACCTGAAGTTCATAACAGGCTTGCAAAGGACAAGGTGCTAAAATTTGCCACACAAGCCTTTCAGAAATGTGCATACAATGAATTCTGACTCAAGTGAGTGTCTGAGGAATAACTGGCCGAATGCAGCATTTAGAGGGACAAAGAAATGTTAAATTGGCTTAGGCTGATGCTGTATTTTTCCAATACTCTATTATTGGTATATCACAACAACAGTGTGATTACTAAAACAGAAAATGAAGGTCCACACTGAAACCCCCCAGCCAGTAAATCAGTGTCATGTCCTGAATTTCCAAGTATGTTTTTTTTATATATATTTAGGCCCTGGTGCTTCATAAAGGTCATACAAACTTGACGAGTTCAGTCTTTGCATACAATGTCGTCCATTTTTATCTTTACAAAAGATTACCTAGGCCAGGACAGATGTCACTGAAATCTATAACATCATGGCAAGCTGGTACGGGAACTTCAAGGCGGTGGTGCCACCCATCTTTCATTCTTGCATCATTCTTGCATCTTACCAAGTATCCTCTCCAGTATGAGTGAGTTTTTTTTTTAAATGATTTAGAAACATAATGATAGAAACATAGAATTTTTCCATTTTAGTGTCCCCTTAGAGTGCAAGTGCTTGCGAACTCACCTTAGGCAGTGTAGAAAGCTCGTTAGAGTCAAGCCACAGCTCCTGGAGGCTGGAGAGTTGCCCCACAACGACAGGCTGCAGAAAAACAAAGAAGCAAATGGCAGGATTGTCTTTAAGACCTCAGGCATTCAGTTATTTCACTTCAAGAAACTATCCGGTCAAATTAGTAGCCACCTCTTTCAATGTGAAAATTGCGGAACAGGTGACGCCACATATAAGAATGTTTCCAAGCAGAATTGATTCAAGCTAAATTCTAGTTTCAAGGTGTAGCCCAATAAAACACCATGCAGTCAATGCTTAAAAAAGGGAAATGACATTGAAAAGAGACGCCAAAGAAAAGTAAAGGTACATGTATAAACACGTGTGGTAGTAATGTCAAACTTCGAGTTACTGAACACTGTTATGACAAACTATTGAATATAAAAAAGTAAATTAAGATGTTTCTCACTGATATCAGATCATTGCATAATGAATATATGCTTGTAACAAAGACCGGACATAACAAAGCTATTTTCGTGTCTGATGCGACTTTGTTAGAAAGAAGTTACATTATATGCATGTTATCAAATCAGGAACGCACTTGATAGTTAAAAAAAAGAGAGAGCTTAATGCAGTACTGGCTTAGTGCCTTGTACATTTACGACATCTTTCCTCTCCATGTGTATAATTCACACACAGTTCACAACTCTACTATTACTGAGCTGAGAACTGCTGAAATAAAATTCCAGGGCGTGCTACAGAAAAACATTATACAGTCCATGGCTTAAACGTGGTGGGTACAAAATCAAAGGCATGAGAGGGAATTGAAAGCATGTAAACACAAGAGCTAAGGACAAAAAGCTTACCAGCTCTTCAAAGTCATTGCTGCCGAGATCTAGCCGCTCAAGTTTTACAAGGAATGCAAACGAGAGTGGCAACCCTTTCAAGTAGTTTTCCCGCAGTTCCAAGGATACGAGATTTGATAAACTGTAAAAGGCCAGACAGAAGTCACTTAGCGGAAAACATCGTGGCCCACTGCGAACACAGTTCAAGCAACACAAGGCCTCAGAAAATTTCCACTAATGCTGAAAAACAGCTTGCAAAACATTCTGAAGGCAAACTACAGCACTGTGCAAGAAACTAGAATATTTGGAACTAGGTTATCGTCGTCATAGTTTACAAGAAGTGGAAGAGAAAAAGAAATGTATATGCTCACCTGCCAAAGTCATGGGGCAATTGCGTTAAAGAGACATCATTAAGACCCAATACTGTTAAGCTTCGAAGCTGTACAAAACCAGCAGGAAGTCTGGAAGTGAGAGAAAAAATTCAAGCAAGCTCATGTCAGAGATTGTGTGCACACTTTGTACCACTAATACCAACTCACTTAGAAAGTGGATTGCTGCTGAAATCTGCGCTCTGGAGGGACTTGAGGTACTTTATGTTCTCCGGTATTTCTTGAATATCTGTGGAACAAGGAAAAAAACTATCACATTAGACAAGAGGTTTATAACGCTCATAGTAAAAGATCACACCATCTGGTGAAAGCTACATAAGCAAAAGAAAGTACGTGTCATTTCAGTAAACTGCTCTGTTCAATGCTATCTTGCCAAACAGTGAACTCAATCTACAATCAAGCAAGCTATTAAAGTATACTTGCACCCCCAGGTTGAACCACACTCCTCTCTACTATGAAGTTTATGACTGAATGTGCTCAGCATGTTGAGATAGTACTGTATTCTCTCCAAATTGAACACTGAGGAAGCTGGTAGAAAGAGCAAAAGAACATAAATAAGGGTCGACATTCTAAAATGAGAGAGAAGCTTCATACGCTCAGGTTATCCTCCACACCACAAACAAAAGTGGCCATATTAAGGATGTTGATACCGAAGGCCTAGATGTGCAGTTAATGGCTTAATAGCGGGGACATCAAAACAGGATCTGTTACAATCAAGGCATGAAAGATAACAGCAGTACTATTACTGCAATCCCCTAGCTCCTAATAGCCATTAACTAAACTAATGGGTGCTATATAGAAGTGGATGCTGTCAAAACTAAAATGCTGTGTCAGAGCCGTAAACATAGGTGTCCTTTTGTTGTTAAAGTCCCTCGGAGAAAAAAAGTGATAGCTAGGAACAAGTTAAATAAGTTAAAGCACAACAAGAGTTTACCGAATGCCTCAACCATTTTGCACTTGCAAGTCAGCACTTCCCTATAAACAAGAGATAAGACTGGTCCATCCAAAACCCCTTGGCAGAACCCTCAGCAAAATAATGATAAAAAAAAAACCAGTCCGTCCCTGGAAATGCTTCCAAACACTGTTGCAAATATGTATGCTAATGCATAAGATAATGTTGTGTTAATTATCAATGACAGAAATATCAAAGAGTGTAAGAAAACATCCTGAGGGCCAATAAGCTCGTGCAGCTTCTGCCCCAATGGGAGGGCGTTTCCCCAGCATGTATGAAATCGCACCCAAGCCAACTACGCAAAAGCAGGCATACGCACCCGGTTCATACGACCTGCGAGGAATGCGAGCTTCACATGCGCAACGGCTACGCCTACAATACTTGCAACGCATCTCTGCAAATGCTAAACAATTGCAATGCCACAGAGCATCGAAACACGTGATCCCGCAGAGGGAAAGGAAAGGTGGCAGAAAGAAAGAGAATGGAGAAGGTAACGACAATGCTATGGCTGACATAAGCCAACGGCGCGAGGGGAACAAAAAAAATTTAACAATCGCAGAGGGCGAGAGGGGAGACATATCACAAGCAAAGACAGCCACATCTGCAGCTGGGGCCGCCGCTGTGTGCCCTTATGAACCTCCTGCATTCTTTTTTTCTTTTTTGTAAGCAGCTCTGATTTGAGCCAGGTCACGCACAGAAAGAGAGAGAAAGATTTCAGGCAGGACCTTGTCCCATTAAAGAGGCCTGTCACAGTGCCTCATTGTATGCCCAGCACAGGATAGTTCAATAAGGAAAGTCAGCCATGCGTGTAACATCAATCAGCGCTTAACATACTGCCATGAAGTCGCAGATCAATTTTCTACTTTCTACTGTTGTACAACAGCTATAAGGCAGAGGAGAAAAATTCATTGCTCTAAAAATTAATTAAGGAGGTAAGGTGCCAAGTAAAAAAGAAATAGTCCTTTGTTTAAAAGAAGTTTGCATCTTTTGTAGTTAAAAAGAATGTGTTTCCATATTAATTGGGACTTTAAGAGTGCAACCACATTAGTACTTTCTCCTTTTCATACAAAGTGACTTGGACAAAACCATATAACTAAAACAAGTTTTAAACAAAATGTCCCACCATGTCGATAAATGTGCATGATCTAGTTTTAACTGAAGCATGAGCAGACATGAACTTTTTAAAGGTAAGGCCCCCAGAAATTTACACCAGCAATAGCCAATAATTTTTAGTGGGCATACTTTGCTGCTACCTGCTGGGAAATGAAACCGGCCAAAATTTTTAAAAGTGAAGAAGTGTTATCACTTTAATATCCTGGACTAACCAATTACAGGGTGTCTGGCCAATACACAAAACACTCCCTTTAGAGTGCAACTCAAAGACACCTTATATAACTGTACTGTGGTTCACCATGCACCAACATACACAGCTACATGTAGCTATACAAGATAAATAGGCTGTCATATTACGAGGGTGAATCAGAAAGTCTTCACCCTTATTTTTTGTTAGCCACATTATGGCTGTAAATGCAAAGTGAACATATCCATCTCCAGCAGTGGACCTTCCTTGGACCGGCCCAGCCTTGTCTGCTGGTGGCTCCACGGCACGGTGCCACTGTCAGCTGTTAAGATGGTGGTTGTGCTTCACACGTACATGGCTTACAAGCAACAAAGTGTAATTCGTTTTCTATAGAGCAAGGGACGAATGCTCATCGAAATTCACAGGGAAATGCAGCCCACATATTGGGAGAGGTGCCTTGCTTTGAGAAGTGTGAGGTGGTGGTGTTGCGAGTTCGCAAAAGGTCATAAAGACTTGCATGACAACGAGCGTTTGGGGAGGCCGTGTGCATCACTCACTGATGACAGAGGCATTTCAAATTTAGTGCTGCGATGGGACAAATGTCTGAACCAGTGTGGGGAGTACGAGGAAAAATTGCGCAAGGAATGTAAAATAGCATGTATTTTGTGATTACTTGTACGTACCTTACTTTGGCTAATAAAAAATAGGCACAAAGAGTTTATGATTCGCCCTTGCACATGCGCGCCAAGGTGCATGGTGCAATGCCCACAACTTTTGTTGAAACATTTTTCAGTTGCCACACTTTCCTTCAGCCAACATGAAAGCCTGCGCCTACTCACGTAGGCCTGCTGTGTGAAATGTGTGCCAAGCGATCATAAGTTAATAAGTGGCCTGGCCAATGCACTCCAATTTCAGATTGGCTAGGTTGGCATCATCACTCTATAAATACTTTCCGTTTTAATACTGCAGTATACATGTTCAGCAAACATTTTCCAAATTAACTTTAGAAGTTAACGAAGTTCTTACGAATGCCCAAACATATTCATAATCTATATTCAAGATGAACGACTCCCCTTGCCCCCACAATGGATCAGCCAAGAGGAAAATAGAGAATACCAAGTAAATTTCATGTTTGCTTTGCACCATAACAATGAACAATTTGTTAAATCTAATTATCAGCCTACAAACTACAAAATATTGCAATTTCCAATGTTGCAGCTAAGCAAGCTTTTAAATTGTTTTGCTCTACAACCAGGCCAAGTACCAGCAAGTTTTCCACATAAGGAGGACACTGAATATTTTGAGCTCCATAATCAACAGCCTTGCTTCCAGCAAAAGCAACGAGTATACCTGCCAACCTGTGAACATTAAAATTTGACAGCATTACCCGGACATGGTGCCAAAGGGGGGGGGGGGGGGGGGGGAATACCACTGTCTTTTTTAAAGTTCACCCTGAGCGCACACCTTCTACAGGATGCATATGCGCCTTTACCCTTAATGGTAATTAACCCTTAGACGCAACATACAAGCAGCAGCAAGCTTGGGACAGTGGAGACTGACAAGCAACACATTGCTTTTAGATCCCAGTACTTTTCGAGTGACGTAGCTGTTGCAATTTCAGCTGCTTCAGGAACTTGTCCTGAAGCAAGTACCAATCTGATGTCCTTTCACTATCTGAAGTCTTCCAAGGGTATGGTTGGAGATTAATGAGTGAAACTTTTTGGCTAACTAATTCTTTTGTAAAATTGACAAAACACTCAAAATCGTAGAGCAAGCCTGGAGTCTTAAAACTTTACAGAAAATTTGGAATAGTTGGCAGGTATGACAAAGATAGCACATACATACTCATTTTCCCTATCAGCATAGCTCTCCAATGCGTGATGGACGTTCCACCTTGTCCTCAAAGCTAGCAAAATGGTAACAACTCCTAATGAAGTGTGCTTGAGGGGCTAGACATATGAGCCACGCTGTTTTCTGCATAGACACACAAGATGTATTGTAAGATTTCTGACAAGGTTGCCCTGTGTAGCCTAAATGTACTATCAATATCAAAAGCTTATGGGGTACAAAATCCGTAAATATGGTGCATTTCTGTGAAGCCTGCGCACACAGCCTGGAATTGGACTTGTCCTCTTTTTAGTTCCATGTACCTGACCTTATAGCTGCACTTGAAAAAAAAAAAGAAAGAAAGAAAGAAAGAAAGAAAGAAAGAAGAAAAACTAACTTGCCCCTGAATATTAACCAACTAGCTTGAATCTCCGTTTGCTAGAACTCAGAGGGGGTGTGAGACAGACTATTTCTGAAAGATCTACCACCTGCCACATGTTGTCCAGCAGGCGGGTCAGTCTTCCAAATAATGCCACTGGGCGCTTCAAGTCTCCACGCGGGACTAGGCTATGAAACGCAAATCGATACACAAAACAACCAAGCCAGTAGAGAAGAGCGGTGGGAAAGGGGTTGCGAGGAACGGCCCAGCCGCGCCACCGTATCCGCGGCAGTCACGTCCATGACGAACAGGGAGGGAGGGGTGAGTGGGATAGAAGCGAGAAGCGCAGAGAGTGTCCAACGCGCCGCAGGCGCGTGCGCGATTGTTTCCGGGTCACTCGTGCGCGTCAGGTGCGCCGAGCAGCGCGGCGTTGACCCGCCACTCGGCACTGATAAGGAACCTCGCGTAGGGACCAGACGCAGCAAGGTTAGCCTGACCGTTCCTGGCTGCTGCTGCTGCTGCCACCACCACCGCTCGGGCGTAAAGTGGCCGCCGCAGGGGAGCACGCGGAAGACCCCTTCTGGAGTAGCGCGTAGTATGGGGATAGTCTATAAGGGGATTACCTTAGGAGCTGAAGCGGGCTGCATGGTTGAGCACCGACGCCGACCATCTCTTAGCGAGGAGCTTGCAATGGTGCACCCACTCTCGCCGCACCTTTTTCTTCCTCCGTTTAATTTGCGCCATGCGTCAAAGAACTTTCGCGGCAGTTCAGCCGATCGCAACGTAGTACCGGTAAACTTCGTTTCACCTGCTGTTTCTACAGCTTCACCATCAGCTATAGAAATGATTCACACAGCGTTTTTATTATTCTGAAACGAAGGCGCGTCGGAAACAAACTCAACCAAAATCGTGTTCGTCTGTTCCCACAGTGAGCCGGCTTAAGCAAAGCCACAATCGCTCGTGCACGCCCGATTGCGGCTATTTAGGCCGAGCAAGGCGAGATAAGAGTTCAGAAAGGGTAATCGACCACAGAAGTCAGATTCAGGGTTCACTTTTACTTTCTATGTCCATCTGAAAATACAAGCAATCCCGTGACGAGATCAATTCATGCGAGAAACAGGCTCCGATATGAGATTCATTTTTATCTGCTGTTTCGTTGTAGGGCGCCCTCCGAAGATATAATATTGCCAGTGCAGCTTGAAAATCAATTCAGTTAAGCGCAGCAATTCCAAACAAAGAGCCGGGAGAACACCGCGCCCTCTGTGTGCATTTATCACGCCGATTGTCTCTCCCTCTCTCTATCCCATCCGTCTTTTCGTACGATTTGCACATAAGTAAACTACATTTCAGACATCACCACTGCGCCCTGCATGGTCGACCATCACGTGACCCAGGCCCAGACCTTCAACGAGACGGTTAACGCTGCTTTGCCATCACCTGGACCGGAAATCTAGAGAAGTACACGACCGCCGGTGGGACACGCTTTTTTATTACTGGCCAAACGCGTGGTCTCGTCTCGACATGCGACGTCCACTGAAGGAAACACGAGGGGGGGCGAGCAAGGCTCGTTTTCGCAAACCGCACGCGGGGCCAGGCAACCCGGCAAACGGCTTGCAAGCGTGCGGGGATGCATACATTGATCGAAACGTTATGCAACTGCAACAGAAGACAGGAAACAAAAGAAAAAGGTACAAAGGTAGGAGATCAAGATGCTGGCGCCACCGCAGACGGGAAGCACGCGCCGAAAAATGAGACGAAACATGCTCTGCGCGCAAGGTACAGGCGCGCGCCCAGGAGCAAGACTGCCCCCTGTAGGGGTTGGAGTACGGACTTCGCGGATGAAAACCCAAAAAACTTGGGAGGGATTTATTCTACATTCTATACAGGGAGGTGAGAGTCAAGTAGCCGTCGTACAGACATTACGGGCCAGCAGCAACTCGGACGCTGCGGCCCGCGGCAAGAAGTTCGAGAGAGGTGAATCAGGGAATCAGGGCATGTCCCAGGATCCTCAGGTCTCTCTGGAAGGCTTCTTATAAGCCCTTCGAGCACTGCAAGTCACGTCATGTTTGACCAATGGGAGAGTCCACTCCGATGACGCCACTTGCAGCCAATGGTAGGCGCCCGTGTCGCGTTGCACACCTGTCAGGGCTCTCTGCGGTCTTGCCACGCAGACTGGTAATCCACTTGTAGGCTGGAGAAGGAGCGGGGAGGGCGCTCGTGCACCTGCTTCATTGTCGGATGCCCACCTGCTAATCCCGGCGGCGCAGGAACTTGTTGGCACGTAAACTTGTTGCCTCGGCCGCTTCTCTGGAATGCGCTTTCCTGCTTTTGCATTCCTCAATTAGCTGTGCTGCCACTCGAAGCGGTTTGGGGAACTCGAAGTAGCCTCAGGAACCAGCTCCATATCTAACAGCTCGTCCTCGCCCCGGTTGTTCTGAATGGCCGGTGAACTCAATTCGCTGGCCAGGAGGAACGCTGAAAGAAGCTGCAGGGTACTGGGGTCGAGCCTCGTTTGACGAACTTCGGGATCCTAGGCCCTGGAGAACAAACGTCAAACAAACAAAACAGCACAGCGCTGCACCACGCGTAAGCGCAGGCTCTTCACCCCTGACTCGCCAGACTATTACTGAGTCAAAATCAACCCTGATCTTTTAGTTCCCCAATTTTGACAACAGTTCCAACCACCCTTCCAAACAGCTATCCATTTCTCCTCGATTGCCGACAAGACCAGAGTACTATTGTTGTTGCAAAACAAAAGGGTCGTTGATGATGCAAACAACAAATGAAAACAGCCGAACATAACATAAGTGGCCTAACTACACGAACAGCATGTTTCCAATCTATCGCAGTGGCGTACTTATCACACGTATTGGTGCCACTGAACAATCTGGTCAACCTCACAAGTACGTAATCACAAGTGCACCAGCCTTGTGGTCACTAAACAGAACGCGTACTTGCATTGTAGGCAAACTTTTCATTCACGCTTACTCACGTTTCTTTCCTGAAAGTCCTACAGGACACGTGACATAAACGAACAATTAAACTCGCGGGACTTACACACTCCGCAGAACCCTTAAAATAATGCGTCTTCTAGTAACTCTTTCCACGCACGCTCACTAAAGAAGTCAGAATACGGCTGCCCTCTACACACTAGCAACCCACTCATAAAGTCTGCTTCCTTCCGTCCACACAGGACACGCGCAAATGGAACTAAGAACGCTTCGCCGTGCAAATCATGCACTCACTGAAAATCTACGCGCTTAACCTTAGAAAATTCAAAACACTTAAAAAGAAAGAAGGTTAAATAACACATGCGCTTATAGGCCTCTGAACGATAACCTTGACCCTCAGGTTACTTACACACACAAAAAAAAGGCCTGTCTACTGGTTAATGAGCATCTCGCGAGACTACATGTTTACATAAAACGCATCTTTCAAATCTCGAGCTTCTCAAACGAAAACACAAACAAAGCTCATACCTTTACATATTGAAAGAAAACCTAGTCTCAAATCGCGAAATTTTCCGATGCTCAAAAATAAAACAAGACACTTCATTTCTACGGAAACGCTCCTGGCCTCCCTTTCCAAACGCTTCCGTCTGACTCATACTTTGAGTCGAACCCGCGGTGGGCGTGGTCTGAAAGCTACTCTGGCTGCCGGGAGACAACAAAAGGGCTGATTCACTATCAGCTCCCCCAAGACGTTACGGTCTCCTGCCAATTTGCGTCCTCGCGCCCCGCTTTCAACACAAACTCGATTGACCGCGTCGCTACTCCCCACCTGGTCTCGTCCTACCACCTTGCGTTTCTTCGAACTGCACGCTGAGCTATAAAAAGAACTACGGAACGACGAGGAGCTTAACTGCCCCGTGCCCTTTGTCCGCGTCCGCGCAGAACATTCTTCGCGGTCCCCTTTTGACCTGTGGCTCGAACGTTCTGGATGCGTCAACATCGTCCTAGACGACCGCACCTTCTTCCTCGCGCCCTGCCCTCTTGGGGCTCTCGCCATCTTTGGCGGCGCAACATAAGTTACCGACTTTCGGTCTTTACCGCGCCTCTTTTTACGGCGCTTTCTCTTTGCACTCGCTTTCATGTCGCCTCGTGCCTCGTGCTGGCCGGTACACATTTCGTCGGCCCGGATCGGTCTCTTACCCGCACAGTCTGAGTGATTTACATTTAAATCTACACTCTCTTTGCCTCGACTGGCGGACAGCTCAACCGACTCTGGCACAATGCAGCAGGCTTTACTCGAGTAAGACAACTCGCACTCTTGCGAACTGCCCTCTACTACATTGCCCAGCTCACGCTGTGAATCGGCACACAGCCCGTCGGTATCGATCGCTGTCTCACGCGCACAGTCCGAATGATTAATAAGTGAATCATCCCTCTCTAGGCTACCTAGACTGGCGGAGAGCCGCACCGATCCCTGAACAATGCAGTTGTTTTCTCGTGAGCTACGGAGCTCGCCACCCCGAGAACTATTCTCAACTGCATCGTCCAGCTCGCACTTCATTTCTGCATGCACATCTGGCTCTACATGGGTGCTCCCTTCTGTCTGGTCAGCAGTACCCTTTTCCTCGCTAGCAACCTCGCTAACCTTACTAGCGACGCACACACGTGGTAACTGTGCCAATTTGTTCGCAGCTGGCCTAGCTGTCTCCACAGTCATCTGTTGGCACAGCACCTCGTCGCTCTCACTCTGGCCTTTAACGGCCTCTATTGCCACTAAGGCATCGTTAGCAGCTAGCCTTCTCCCTTTACTTATGAATCGGCAGTCAATCTCACAGGCACTACTCTTCTCATCGGCTTTTGGCGAAAGTCCGCTAGACACTTCCTCATTCTTTCGCTCTGTACTATCTACAGAATTCTCAGACAGCCGTTGTCTCTGTGCCAATAACTGATCACAATACTGTAGCTCTTTGATCAGTGCTGCCTTCTCTCTCTCATACTTTTCCTCTCGCTCACGTTCGCGTGCCTTCTCACGTTCGTGACGCTGACACCTAAGAGTAAGTTCTTGAAGCTCCTGCTTCCGTTCATTCTCGCGTTCTTCACGCTGACGCTCACTCCTAAGCTCACGACGCTCTCGCAAACGTACACGACGCACACGCTCCCGTGGCTCCTGTATCACTTCCCAAGCAAGCTTAATGCTTTCATCATCATTGCCACTATCATTAATCGCCTTTATGATAGCTGGCGTTTCCATCCGTTCGTCCGCCTCAACTCCCAAATCGTCGCACACCAACAACAAGTCTGACCTCGTCAACCTTCTAAGATCCATGGCAGCTGCCCCGACAGGTGGTTAAAACTGTTTTCCTTAATTAATTTGTGCAAACACACAATGCAACAAACTCCCGATTCCCAGAACTATCAAAATTGAACACACAACCTTTGAGTCTGGCGAATCATAAGGAAAAAAACCACGCGCTCACTTACGGTTGCAGCACCCTGCCATCCGGTTCGTTCGTCCGCTGTTGCCGGTTCCTTCCGGACTCCCTGGGTCGAAGGCTCGCTCCTTCTTCGATACTCCCAGTCTCTTCGGACCTCTTTCGACGAAGGCTCTCTCTTCTTCGCTCTTCCCGGTTCTTTACGATCTCTCTCGACGAAGGTTGATTCGTAGCGCTGCCACCAGCTGATGTATTCGGAGGCGATCCTACCGCTGCCAACCAGATGTAGGGGTTGGAGTACGGGACTTCGGGATGGAAACCCAAACTTGGGAGGGATTTATTCTACATTTTGTACAGGGACGAGAGCGTCAATTACCAGTCGTACAGACATTACGGGCCAGCAGCAACTCGGACGCTGCGGCCCGCGGCAAGAAGTTCGAGAGAGGTGAATCAGGGAATCAGGGCATGTCCCAGGATCCTCAGGTCTCTCTGGAAGGCTTCTTATAAGCCCTTCGAGCACTGCAAGTCACGTCATGTTTGACCAATGGGAGAGTCCACTCCGATGACGCCACTTGCAGCCAATGGTAGGCGCCCGTGTCGCGTTGCACACCTGTCAGGGCTCTCTGCGGTCTTGCCACGCAGACTGGTAATCCACTTGTAGGCTGGAGAAGGAGCGGGGAGGGCGCTCGTGCACCTGCTTCATTGTCGGATGCCCACCTGCTAATCCCGGCGGCGCAGGAACTTGTTGGCACGTAAACTTGTTGCCTCGGCCGCTTCTCTGGAATGCGCTTTCCTGCTTTTGCATTCCTCAATTAGCTGTGCTGCCACTCGAAGCGGTTTGGGGAACTCGAAGTAGCCTCAGGAACCAGCTCCATATCTAACACCCCCCAGGAACGACCAGCGCTGTGGGCGAGATGGGCAGCAACGATGGAAAGGATCCCGACGGGTCGACAGCATGATGGACCGCGTTTGGGATGGCGCGTTATGAATCGCGGCGGGCACCCATGCGCAACTAAACGATTAATCCATACACTCACTCACTATCTCGCCTTCGCCTGCAATCATCGCACAAACGTGAACGAAAACTCATCGCATCATCATACTCATGCCTATTGAACAGTTACACACACTCTCTCTCTCTCTGGTATCCCATGGGTGTTTTGAGACTGGTTCTGACGTCCAGAAGCACGCGGAAAAAAAAGAGAGAAAAAAAAAACAGTTTCGACGGCGCGCGTAGATAATTTTCGCGAGTCCACGAGGCCCTGCAACCGCCCGCCTGTATAACGACGGCGCGGCACTCATAATGCAGATACAGAGAAGTGACTGGGCATGCAATGCAAGCAAGAAGGAGAAGAACCAGATATATATATGTAAAAAGAAAACTGGGACCTCGACTGGACAACCGCGCAAAGGCATAAATATGCGCCTCTCGGTGAGCAAGGCAAGCGGCGTGCGCGAAGCTAGTGGCGACGCGGAAAGGCGTTTATACAACTCGCCCGTCGTTTCTCTCCACGAAGTGCACCCACGCCTCGCGCGCGTTTCTGTTTTCCCAGTTCGAAAGCAGATGACTGTGGTGTCCTCGGGGGTACGATAAACTGCGATAACTGCATCGAATTGCTAATGCGAGCCGCGTGTCCCGAAAACTTGCCGCCCGGCGTGGGAGATCCGCGCCGCGGACCCGGACGGCGGCGCGCGCATAAGAGAAACGCGCACAAGGGAACCTCTCCCTCCACCCACCAAGCCCTCTCCTTTATGGTTTATAATGCAACTAGAGAGAGAGAGAGAAAGCGTGTGATTTAACTACCTTATAAAGCTGACCTCATCATCATTCATCATGACTGCTACAAATGGCTAAGGCCAAGCTAATTTGTCACGATCAAGCATACTTTACACAGGTAACAGTACGACACAGCCGAGAAAGAAGGTAGCACAGCGGAGACAATCAGAGACAATTTGAACGATCAAAGCGACACTAAAGAGAAACGCCAGATAAGGTTGTATTGATAAAGCATAACTGAAGAACCATTTTCGTTGATCTTGCGGTAACAGGTTGCTTATTAAAAAATAAATTACTACTAACATTTTGTTTCTGAATTTCGCGCCGCGAACCCAGGGTCCGGTGACGTCACAGATCGCAAATTATATTTTTTCGCGTCCCGGCCGTTCTGGTTCAAGGTGCTTGAAACTTCCTACGTTCAATCTTTTGTTCTTCTAGAATACAAAGCAGACCCATTTCTGCTCATGTGTGTTAAACGCTCTGCTGGGAAAATGCATCTTTTGAACCTAAACCAACTAGACCAGCCTGTCAGGCTTTTACTGCTCTGACTGGCTCTCATGACGGTTACGTCCTCTCCAACTACTATATTTCAGAAGGATAACATCGCTGAATGTTCTACGGTGCCACAGGAAAAAACGAGGACAGGCGCTTACTGCCAAGTGAAATTTTGTTGTCTGATACAAGGTGTTATATAGAAAAAAACAGGGAACATAAAAAATATATATGTGAAAAACAAACAATAAAGATGAAAAAAGATGAAAAACATAAATATGACATCACCATTCGTGATAAGGCCAGGGTGGCTTACTTATGCATGGGCATACTTCGCGCGCCATGCTAGCCAATTCAACGATGGTGCGCGTTCGATCGTCCCTGTGTGCGAAGATTACTATTGTTTTTCCAAACAGACCGGTACATGCGCATGCGCTGCAATGCAGGGCTAAAAACGTTCCTTTCCATTTTTAACACTGTTCCCGTGTTCACGCAGACGATCGTTCAGACACCTGCCTGTCTGATCCACGTAGCATGCGCCGCCTTTCAAGGGGATTCGGTACACAAACCCCTGCACACAATCCACGTAACGGTTGCGGTGCTTGGCTTCACAGTGGGCTTTTTTTTTTTTTCTTGAAAGGGGTGCTTTTCTTTGATGTCCAACAAAGCCTGTGTGGGGCAGAAAACATTATACGTACACCAACCCGCTCACCGATCTTTTTTAAAGTCGATGGGCGATTTGATCTTTGTATGGAATCACCGCGACCTTACAGCCCTTTTCTGTGGGCTGCCCTTCGGTAACCATGGATTCGCTGTTAGGTTTTCTTCGTTTTCTGCGGATTGGCTCAGCTACTGAGGCGAGTAATCCGTCGGTAACGGTATATAACGGTCGGTATATATATAATGTCGTTTTCCCTCTACTTTTTTCTATATGGCACCTTGTATAAGACAATAAAATTTTAGTTGGCAGTAAGCGATTGTCCTCGTTTTTTCCAGTGTCCCCTATCGCGCTTCGCGCTGCACCACACAGTCTTAATACCTGTGCCACACGGGCACATTTGGAAGGCCGTCCAGTCGACGGCATTCGAAACGCCACAATTCTATCGACTCAAAGTAGTTGTCGCGCTGGTACACGGCCCTTTTCAAAGTCCGCCGAGTGGTTCAGGCGTTTCTCGCAATATTGTGTGGCGCCTCGGATCTTTATTTTCGTTTTCATGTCACGAAAAGTTAAACAACATTAAAAACACTTAAAATCACTATAATTTAGTTTATGTTTGTTTATACATTGCCATACATATATGTTTAGTTTTTAAGTTGTTGAGTAGCGAAACTGCGGCAACGTTTGCACCGCTCGATGCGGCTGCCGTTTTGGTTTGTGCGTACAAGTTCGAAGCGCAGAACACCTATATAAAGTGCGCTGTGACTGCATTCTTGCTCTGCCGCTATGGGGTGACAGAGAGACAGAGGCTCAAGATGACAAGGCTGCTGTGATATTCTATATGGATGCGATCATGCAGCTTGATGGCAGGATTGAGGCGGCGAAAGCGGAAGCCGACGCCATCGAGGAAGAGCTGCTGATCGTCAACAATTTGATGATGACAATAGACTCGCTGACCGAACGAAGCGTGAACGGAGATAGATGGTCGTTCTCTCGCCGGACGAGGTGGTCTCACACATAGTATTTTTCTAGCATTTTGGTTTGATTTGTTCTTTATAACTGTGAGTACGAGCACACTGTGAACGAGAGGGCATGTTCGCGCTGTTTCCGCTTCCGTTGATCAAAAGCCATCGAGATTTCGATTAAGTTGTAGGGTGCTCCGTTGACTCGATAGACTATTGACTCGGCGGCCTTCGAAACCGCCCGTGTAGCAGCTGGAACTTGACCTTCGAGTCAACTGACTATCGGTTGGAAGGCCTTCCAAACGCCCGTGTGACACGGGTATAAGATGGAAAACCAACTAGCCCAAAACATCACTCTTCTAATCTACACTGCCCGCCGGACAGCGACCCCAGCTGTTTTCCGATTCGCACCAAGAAGCACAGCTTCTTTTCTGCATGTTAGAACACGAATATGCGGCTTGAAATTATTCGCCGTGACGTAAACCTCTTTCCCTTGCCTTCTGATGCCACCGGATATTTCACGCGCCCGCAAACGGCCAGATCTTATACCATAATTTTCCATCTGATATGCGCGCACATAGGTGTCGGGAACGATCAACAACCTATGCCATGATACGTCTTCACGAGCTCCGAAGATTCGTGCATTCAATCTCAATGCATGGCAGGTGGATAATCGCACGTCACAGAAAACTAAGCGCCCATTGCATTATCGCCTATAACACGATGCCATAAGGCCAGTGAGCACACGCAGACGCAATAGAATGAGCTTCCAAGGAGATAGGTTTCACCCATTCTTCAGCGTTCAGGCATGGATGGAGTCATACAGCCCCATGCAGAGAGAGAGAAAGCCGTGTAGAAATCATCGACGATTACTGTGAATGTAAGCGAATAGCCGAAAGCTTCCAGAAAGCTAATCGCTTTGTCAAATTAACTTTTCTATTCCTCCTATCTCTTACAAACGTACGATTAGGTGCGCACACGACGCGCTTGCGTACGCGGTACCTACGCCTCGAGTTTTCTGTTAGATATACCACAAAATTTTGTGAAGTTCGCCTATAGTGCTACAACGAAATGCGTGAACGACCGTGGGCGCGAAGCTGCCGTTTTCCAGCACAGTATATAGCCTACGATCGCACGCATGCTTCTCTGTCGTGCCAAAGAAGCGCTTCGGGGCCCAATGTCAGAATGCGCCGACCTCGGGATTGTTCAATTAAAAAAAGGTTAGATACAAGGAAAGAAAACTGGTCTGATGCGCCCGACAAAGCTGCTCGCTTACAAGGACAAATAAATAAATAAACAAATATACGCAAGGCTCTCTTCCACCTCTCGAAGAGTAAATAAGCCGCTGTTAACGACAGCGGCACTAACCCAGGGAGACACCTTTCCCGATTAACAAGTTCGCGGCTGCGTGTACTCCCTCGCAGCTGCTGCTGCTGCTGTACCGAGAACAACGCGTAGCGTGCAGCCAGCGCAAAGTCGACAGGCCGGCAACAGACTTGTTAGCCAGCTTTCCCGAATAACAAGCTCCGGAGCTCGAACTTTCCGCCCGCCGAAGCCCGAGCGGCTTGTATTGATCCGACAGGGTTTTGCACTCCTACCTACGCTGTCGACGACGACGACGACGACGAGCGATATACCTTCCGCCCGCTACACGGTCGCTGGCGGTAAAGATGTGATTGCGCTCCCCGTTAACACCGCCCGCTTAGTAGCGAGTGCATAGCTCTTTCGATACGCGGTACCGAAAAAAACATAAACAAACGACCCAAACATCGTTCTACTGGCTTCTAACGGCCATTTGCGTATTTTTACATTTACCTTCTTAATTATCGTTTATCATTGCACAAACATAGTATGGCAAAAAAAAGAAGTTCTACATCGCCATTCAATCAACAGATTTCAAAATACTACAAAGGTAGCCGTTTACAACACGAAAGAATAATCATGCATAATGAGTGTTGCCGAACATCTAGATTTAGCCACACCCATCACAGCAGAGAGTGTCTCGGTTTATTTAGCGCTGCGAATAAATGAAATTTTGTTGTAAACGCGAACGTGTTTGGCACCAGGACGGAACACAACGTGAACCGCGAAAGAACGATAAAAGAAGCTGCACTGCGCTTCCTCAACGAATCCATGTAGAAATTAAAATCCACGCAATGCCCACGATTCCCACGGTGGCTGAACGATCGCAGCGCCACATTTCCCCCTAACAATCTAGCAACAAAACCCGTGCTGCGAGGAACTGGGCGCGCTGCTCCGTGGCCTCTGCGAACGTGACCTCCGAAATCGCACCCGCGAATTCGGAGGTCGCGTTCTGAGAAATGAGGCGCTCGTCTCCTCACATGCACTGAATGCGAAAGCAGTACGACTCTTCCACGCGATACTCTTCACTTGGTCATGTGCTCGAATTGGGCAAAACCAATTTTTGGGGGTGTGGGCTACCCAAATTTAGGGATGGGCCAAATCGATTTTGGCAGAAAGGTCGGTTTTGAACGTGGATCAACTCATTTCTTGAATCGGGTAAAGTCAATTCTTTAGGTTTGGGCTATGGCGTCCGCCCAACGCTGTGGCTGTTCACCGTGGGATTACGAAGCGCGAGCCGCAGCTGGTCCAGCGCGGGGAACGCGACGTCATCACTTGGTCACGTGGGTTTTCTTGCCATCGGATGTTAGCGCCGGACGCTCTTCGGCAGATTTTCCGCTCCATGGGGCATATAAGGCTTTCGCCTGAATAAGTAGTGTCAGAAGGGCCATAGCTGTAATCTTCCACGAGAGCGGACATCACATGAAAACATTCGGACATACGGCGTGCATGTCGTCGCCCTCCTCTTGCGACAACCACCGCAGCGACGTCACGCTTTGCTGTCGAGCGTGACGACGAAACAAACCGCAATATAAAAAAAAAGACTACCATGCTGAAAAGCACACATGGATGGCAACCAAGCGCGCGCCATTCGTCGAACTCGGCGCCTGCCTCTGCACCCGACACGCCTGCGTCACAGGCGCCATATATCCTCAAGCGAGCCCGTCGCCATGCATGCGGTTACGCTATAGCGGTGACGTCAAACAAGAAGCCGCGCTTCGCGTGACGACACGCTGAAACGGAGAAGCAAGCCATTCCAAATCAATACAACTAACGGCAGGCAGAGGCCGGGTTTGCGCGGCACAATACACAAAAAACGCATCACTCTTTGAGGAGAATGAAAAAAGTCGGAGCTGCTTTCGCAAGGAACGTATACGCGCGAGTTTCGTCTATCAGCGATAATGCATTCGAGTTTATTCTCGTTCTGCTTTCGTTTTGTGCTTGCTCGCTCACTTGCTTGTTTGTTTACAGAGAAGCTCTTACGCTAATGACACCCACTTTGCCAAGCTACGAGTGCGAGCACTCTGAAAGCTGAAAGGACACAGACGTTCGAGTAGTGTAGAGACGACCAAGGCGCAAGACGGCTAAACACAACTATTCGTATATAACCACACATGAATAAGCGTGCCCGTAAGAACCTCGTGTCTTCGCATCTATATACAACCGCAGCAGCGAAAGTGGAGAAGAATCAAGGCAGCCACTTCCCAAACGTCTAAGTAAGCAGCCCAAAGTATGGCCGTTACTTTCTGAAACGTCAAAGCCTGGACGCAAATGCGCGCATACAGACATACACCGAGCTGCGAGAAGTTACACATAACTGCCAGGATGAAAACAGTTAACATGCACGACACACGGCTCGCATCAAATCTCAAATGCGGTGTGACCCAAATATGTAATGGAATTGAGCATGCCGTGCACACTGCATATACCCACGTCCGGACGATACGTCACCATCAGTTATGCCCGCGCTCTGACAGTTTCCAAACTTCAGTTTACCATCCCGAAGCAACAACTGAGCTATCATAGCTGCTACAGTGAGTAGCCCAGGATGAATTTTGACCATCGTGGTTCCTTAACGTGTACCAAATGTACAGCTACGTGATCGCGTTATCGCACTCCGCTCACACGAGCGTCTGCCCTCGGTACACGCGACGGTTCGAAGACGAAGCGGGGAGGTATCACAACTGAGCCCTTACGTGTGAGCGCCATTTCTCTCGTAGCCGATAGACAGATTAAGGACTTTCAAATGAGGCACCAAAAAGAGAACGAAAGGCTTCTTGCTCTTCAAGCGCGTCTTCCGAGCACCCCGGCACACGACGGCTTGGTTCTCCTGACGCGGACGACTCACTCAGGCTCGACGTGGACGAAGACAGGGAGCTAGACGCCGAGGAGCGAAAGAACGCCTCCGCCAGGAGCTGCCACAGTTCCTCCTGGTCCTTGCGGCGCCGGTCACCGCGCCGGCGGCGCCTTCCAGGGCGACGTCCGGCACGACGTCGCCGCCTAGTGTCCGCGTCGTCGTCGTCGCCGTCCTCGTCTTCGGCGGCACCGGAGCCATCGCGCATGCCTGCCGCCGCTCTCGTGCGCCGCAGCACACGCGCACAAGCACGCAGCTACACCGTGGCGGAGACGCGCAAGCCGATCGTGGAGGGGCGGCGTCGACGGCAGGTGCTCTCCCGCGTACGGGTCCCGAGAAGGTCCCTTCGCGGCGGCGGGGCACGGCTGCTCGCGCTTCTGAGCGCGCGCGGTCCGCGTGCCCCGTCCGGTCCCGGCGTCCTCGAAGGGAGCGAAGCCTCGGCGGTTGCGAAACAAAACGCGGCATCGTGCGGGTTCCCGCCTCGTGTGCGCATGCATGTATGTATGTGATACACGCGCACGGTCGGGTGGAACACGCACGCGCAAGACCCGAAATGCTGCTCGCCTCGAAGCGCGCGCGCGCTCACGCACGGCTGTGTTGCCACGCGCAAGTGCATTTCCCCCCCCCCCCACCCTCTCTCTACCCATGACCTCCCTACATTTGTGACCTGAGGAACGATAACGAGTCGTACCTTAATTAGCTATGACTCCGAGGCTGCGAAGGAGCCATGCCGTTACGCACACAGCTGGACGTTCGCTATACGCAGCGTACACACTCTCAAAAGTCGTAGTTGTTCCTACCTAGTATCCCACTATTTGTATCTACCTTGGTATAACTACTGTTTGCAATGACAGAGCTGGCAACGGTACTGACAAAAGAATGTAGTCGCTTACAAAGGGGTCTCAGCTACGAACTCAGAAGGTATTTGGCACAACCGAATTCGAAATTCATATTTTATAACACACATATCGGACCCACTCTGTAATACGCCACAGTTGGTCCGATATATGCAGCAGAGGCGAGAATATTTGTGTCAGGTGGTGCTAACTGCATCTGGAATTTAGAGCTGAGGCCGATGAGGTAACACTGGCTACCTTGTTTAGTTACTATTGTTACTAACTCTATCGTTACGAATTGCAGTTATACTAAGGTAGCAAATGGTATGACACTAGGTAGTAACTACTACGACCTTTTTTTTTTTTTAAGAGCGAATGACATGAGGTGCACGCCAACGCGAAAAAAAATTAGTACTGGTAAGACACAGCTGTTATACACTTTTCTCTTGAGGGATAATGGCAACCTGCTGTTCATGATCTGAGAATGTCTGCCAAACGCACCCCAGCCCATTTATTCTTCGGATTATTTCAGTTTCATGATCCGGATCCGCGGTCACTACCTGTCCCAAGTAGATGTATTCCCTTACCACTTTGAGTGCCTCGCTACCTATCGTAAGCTGCTGTTCTCTTCCGAGACTGAAAGGGTGCTCGTCCTCTAATACTCGAAGGTGCGGGGCGAAACTACTTCTGCAAGCGCATCGCCGCAAAATATACTCCGAGCGAGTCTGGAGCCAGTTTCGGTTTCCCTGCACGCATGGTCGCTTTTCGGACGTTGTCCTCTATCAAACAGCCACCAGAATTAACGCAAAAGCGTTAACGGCCCCGTGTCAGAAAATCCGGCGTCATCGACCGGCGTCAACAGTCGTGTCGGCGAAAAAAAAAAAAGAAATCACGCCGAACCACGCAAACTCAACCACGCAGACCCTCCGCCTAGCACAAAAAAAGTTCCTAAACTAACTGAATTTCTCAAAATAAAATACATCAGAGAAATCGTAAAGTACGACTTACAACCTTCAGACATCATAGCGTCGGATTGTGATTTGAATATGCGAGAAAACAATTCTGTTACGGGGAAACTCAAGCACAAATGAAGTTCACTATAGGGTTGAGGATTGGGCGAGTTGGTATTGCATTGTAAACTGGTACAGCGCAACATGGAAAGGAAGAACCAAGCCGAGCCGGCTTGTTTCTTTTTTTCCATGTCGGGCTGTACCAGTTTTAGAATCAAACACAAAACCCTTTTCTAGCGTGTCTACCATTCATAGACCGGCCACGGCATCCGAGATTTGCGCGCGCCGGCACGCGCAAATCTCAAGGCTACAGAGCGGCGCGCCCAGTTCCTTGCAACACCTCCAGATGGCGCTCGCCTCCACCGCATTGCGGCCCACGCAAGGGGCCGCGTTTCCATCGGAAAGCTCGCCTTCGTGCATAGCCTTCGTCGGTAGCGTTTCCCGGCAAACATTACGGTAACATAAGCTACAGTTGCCGGGAAGCGTGAGATGCAGTCAGGGATCTCTGAAGGCTATCGCGTTCGACATTTAAAGGCGAAGCTTAAGCATCCTCCAATTTTTTATTCCTACTACCTGTTGATTCTTCCATTTCGGACGACTATGTTGGTCTAACCTGAGAGATAGAGAGAGGGAAACATACGGTCGAAGCTGATTTTATTTCTTAATTCAATCGGTTAGGAAGCTAAAGCCCTCTCCTGTGAACTGAGTCCAAAATTAGATTGTCCCTCGAAACTCATCTATATAGAGAAAAAAATTAAAGCAGCGCTATTAAAACGAAATATTGCTGCTCAATGCTCCGCCGTGGGCACGCGGGTACGTGCCATATTCGATATGGCACGATATGGCCTGATGATAGGCCATTTAAAGGAGCCCTCATGAGGTCTGGCCATTTTGAGCTGACAAGAGCAGTGCATACACTGTGCGCTGCGCTAACGATCATGTCTGTTGCGCATATGCGCCTACGTATATATATATATATATATATATATATATATATATATATATATATATATATATATATATATATCGAGAATTATTCAAGGCAACGTCTGCTACTTGTGCAATCTGTTGCTTGAGTAGACAAAGTAATGTCCAGAGAAATAATAAAACACACAAACCTAATGCCTGCCGGCTTTTGTTTTACTTCGTACCGTAGCAAGAGAGATGTACTTCCGTTTAGTCTGCTTGTTCCCACGTCGTTAAGTCGCGCGCGCAGACAAAAATTTCGTTTACTACCGTGTTCCAGTGCGCGATCATGCTCTGTGATCCGCTTGTGTTTGACTCGCTGTTCGCGTAGCACTAACCTACACCGCTAGTCAGCTGTTCTCGTGCACAGAGCGCGAAACGAGACAAGCGCGACAGAGGTCGCGCGCAAGACCGTCAGCAGAAGTCAGCAAAAAAAGCGAAAAAAGGCGGGGCCCGTGACGTATGCGTCACGCGATCCTCCAGCTCCGGCTTAGGAGAAGACAGGGAAGGAATTTCGCTTGCGGAGGCTAGACGGGGGCAAGTGGAGACAGTGTCTGTGTTGGCGGTGATGTTCGCCTCTTGAAATCATGGGTTCGCGGCATTGAAATATTTCTATCTCGGCTAACACTGAACCAATTTGAAAAAAAAATTTAGCGGCAAAACGCTCCCTAGAGGGCACGTAACAACTTTCCAGCGTATAACCAAAATTTTCTATGTGGCCTGGTGAAGGGCCCTTTAAAGACATGTGCAGGAGGTTATGAGGAACGTCGTAGTGGAGAGCTCCGGATTAATTTTCACTGCCTGGGTATCACGATACACAAGCGTTTTTTTTTAATTACACCCTCATTGGAATGAGGCTGCCGCAGTCAGCTACGGAACCTGCGACCTCATGCTCAGCAGCACGCCATTGCCACATAGGCAGCTCGCGTTCAAGGGAGTTTAGGTCAACTTGCTTTTTACAGCGTCGTCGTGTTATAAGAGAGTTCTTGACTTCCGGGACACTGCGGCAGGTATCCTCGGGTACGCACCCTCTATGGTAATGATGATGATGACGTTAACCCTACCCACTTTTTCTCCTTCCTAGCGGACGCGACAAAATGTAAGACACGCAGCGGATCAGCGTTATTTTCACGTCGAGTACGGCTCTGCACTTCGTATACAAGGGACCGCCCGTCGCTCGTGAGAGACGTAGCTACGCTGGCGTCAAGGCACGCCAGAAGCGACAGCGTCGCCGCAAGAGACAAATCGCGAGTGCGACCCCAGGCCGGCCAACGCGGCGTCACCGAGCGCTCGCCGGGGGCTCGAGGGGCGTGCCCGGCGACGACCGCGCAGAGCAGCATTTTGCCGCGGCGGTCACCGTACCGCCGAGCAAATCCAATTTTCCGACCAGTCGACCAATTAATGCGCGCGTCATCAAAGGGAGGGCATAAATGCCGCCGTCACGCGATCCTTGCTCGTCAGCACACCGCACTCCTTCGTTCCGACGTGGCTTCACTGCACGCGCTCGCACTTAGCGCGAAACACCGGCGAGAAAGTGCCCGACGAAAGCCGTAAACACCGCCGGGCTGAGCACATAAAAGACCCTCGAATGGCTCCGAGGCTATAAGACGGCCGGGGCTCCATCAAATCTGCGCGGTACGCCGCCTCAAGCGTAGAAGGCACACAAAGCGATGTCCCGCGCGCGCAAGATAGCAGATATACCGCCGCGCCATTATATAGGACTGGGCTCCCCGGTGCCCTCCTTCTCCGCAGTGCCGTAATAGCCCCGGAAAAGCGTGGAATCGTACGAGAATACAACATATATGTACGTGGTAAACGGAAAACAAAATGGAAGGCGAGCGGGGAGCTTACGCGCCCTTACAAATGCGGCAGCCGCTATGCGCCACGGCGCCCTCTGCCGCTCCGAGATATTGCGAGGCGACCTATTCGTCCTCACGAAGAACCCGCCGCTCATGTCGTCATAGAGCGAACGATAAACTGCAGGCAGTTCGCGCCCAAAAGTACAAGAGCGTGAGAAAGGCTCCGCGGGCATGCATATATATATATATATATATATATATATATATATATATATATATATATATATATATATATATATATATATATATATATATATATATATATATATATATATATATATATATATATACACATATATATATATATATATATATATATATATATATATATATATATATATATATATATATATATACACACACACACACACACACACACACACACACACACACACACACACACAAGTGGGCCTCGGAGATATTTTAGTCTCTATAGGCAGCTGTCCCACAATCTTGTTAGACCGATATGAAGAAATGAAGCTCCAAAAGCCCCCGCAGATTCACGCCTGTCGCAGTGACACACAACCGCAGCATGGTACCATGCGCGTGCGCCCGGGCTATGTATGTGGACCATACGTTGCGCGGACGAATTTCGGACGCAATCAGTCACTGGTGGCCGAACTTAATCCGCGCTCCCCTATATCCAGCCGCGACGCCGATGTAGCTAACAGCCGCAATTTCCCCTTCCGGCGGGCCACGAATACTTGCGCAATGTCGCTACGCGAGTACCGTGGCCGGGTCGAGCGGCGACAAAAGTTATGCCCCGCAAGAACGCCCCACAGTACAGATATTCGCCGTCGTGCACAAATGGGACCCGCGCGAAAGGGGACGGCACTAATTTGGTTTCGCTTTATCGTGACCGCGGATGTCGTAAAATAACGTCGCCCAACAGTCGACGGTCGTGACCGCGCTAACGGAGACTAGTATATAAGCTATAGGATTCATAGAGCATTTTTATGACGGCTTTCACGGAGGAGAGATGTCTAAACGGCGGATCATTTCGCAAAACGCGCATTTAAAACAAAAAGAAATAATTTAGCAAAGTGCTCCTGTGCTGGGTTGCGTAAGAGAAAGGCAGCTTACAATGGTGGCCAGAAAGGCAACACAAATTGAATTTCGGCGAGTGCAGCAACGCCGGGGAAGCTCTCCAGATTATTATTTATTGTTGAGTGAATAGGAAGGAAAGGACGCAGGCGCACTAGCTGTCTCGCGTTTACGCGGACTCTTGGGACGGCTTGCGCGAACATTTAATAACGAACCAATTTAAAAACGCATTCTTGAATTCGCTATTTTCGTTAACTGTCCAGCGACCGGGGGAGGGGGTGGTGACTGAGTGAGGAAAAAAAAAAGCTTACAGCAGGGTGAGGGGGAGATAGAAGTTAAAAAAAAAATTAAGCTTAGGCACTCATGCAGATGTTTCGTCCTCAATAGATGCTAATGTGAAATGACAGTTACACGTTCCCTCGCAAATGTAGACGTTGGTCATTCAGCGATGTATGTAGCACGAATGTTGAGCTCGGCTTGAACCGAGTTTGAGTTCCTAGGGCCCTCTACATATTAACCTCTTGTTCCGGAAGTTGTAATTGCCAAGCTACTGCTCAGTTCTTTCTTTTCGAATGACCACGCCCACCGCTGCTTCGCGAAATCACGCACACCCATTACTACAAACAAACTCATCCCCTCGCCAGCTAACGCCGCCTGATCAACGCTTTCCAGACGACCCGTACGCCTGCGGTGGTTCCCGCTGCGGCGGAACAAAAAGCAACGGACTAGCCAATGGGGGATCAAGAAGCACAAAAAAAGGTGAGGATCGGCCGCTTCTATACACACACACTTCTTTTTTGTGTGTGTGGGTGTAAGGCGTACACTCGCAGCAAGCAACAAGCAACGGAAACAGCGTGGACACGAGCAGCGCAACCAGCGATTAACGCGGAAGAACGCCGCCCCTTGGAGCAAATCGAGCCGGACAAAGAGGGGTGGGACTCAATCGCTGCGGCGGGTGGTGACGCGCTACAGAAAAGACCGCTGTTACGATTGGCGTGTAGCACCGTTGTACCCGGCATCCCTTCCCTGCGAATAATGCTTCACCGGCGAGCGTGCAGCTATGAAAGGCCCTTCGCGCTGCATCGTCGTTTTCTCAGGACCAGAGAGCCGACGGGCGGACCCGCCGTGGTTGCTCAGTGGCTATGGTGTTGGACTGCCGAGCACAAGATCACAGGATCGAATCCCGGTCAAGGCGGCCGCATTTCGATAGGGGCGAAATGCAATAACACCCGTGTACTTAGATTTAGGTGCACGTTAAAGAACCCCAGATGGTCAAAATTTCCCGAGTTCTCCACTACGGCGTGCCTCATAATCAGAAAGTGGTTTTGGCACGTAACTCCCTCCCCCACCTCTCCCCCGCAAAAAAAAAAAAAAAAAAAGCTGACGGGCGAGACGAGCGCCGGCCTGGACTAGATTAGACACGACATAGACTGTGACACGCAAGGAAGGAGCTCACTTCGAGGCAATAACAGCCGCCGCCGCCCTTCGTGAAAGCAATAACCAGCGCGAAGACTACTCTACCTGAAGCTGACCCTCAGAAGCGGACCGTCTCGAACGGCCCACTAATTGATAAAAGTGGCCAACTTCGAGGACTTCCGTGGGAACGACGTTGACATCAAGTTGCCACTCCGCCACATCGTTGCCTCGTATGCGGGGGCGATCGCGCCACATTGGAGGCGGAGTCCGGTGGAACAGTGCGACGTCATGGGCGGAGTTTTGCGAACGGTTCGACGATTGTAATTTAATTATGGGGTTTTACGGGCCAAAACCACTTTCTGATTATGAGGCACGCCGTAGTGGAGGACTCCGGAAATTTCGACCACCTGGGGTTCTTTAACGTGCACCTAAATCTAAGCACACGGGTGTTTTCGCATTTCACCCCCATCGAAATGCGGCCGCCGAGACCAGGATTCGATCCCGCGACCTCGTACTCAGCAGCCAAACACCATAGCCACTGAGCAACCACGGCGGGTGTTCGACGATTGTGATTGACAGAGAAGAACAGCAGTGAATTCCCCCGACGAGAGAAAGGGGAAGAAGAAGTGCTTAAAAATTGGATCTTGAGTGTTGTTGGAGCGTGCTTCCACTCGTACTCGTGCATATAAACCATCATCGTGTAAATTTGTAAGTAAGCCCCCTTTCTCATCTCTTGGACGTCGCCCCGGAGCTCTCGATCGCCCGGCACCTGGTACATGGTCAGCCACGGAAACTTCGTGACAGCTCGGACACCCGAGTCGCTAGCCCGCGCAGACCAACACTGCCGATTCGCTTCTTCGTCCAGCGGGCGTGTTCTGGTCACCGGGCAGGCCTTCCGTAGACGTCATTGGCGCGAGGAGCAAGGCGGGGTTCTCGCGGTCACTGCTTTCGGAGAGCAAGTAGCTCGCCTGCGTGCGTGTGGCGCCGAGCGCAATGCACTCGGCGCTATGCAGCCGCGCGGCGCGCAACGTTAGCTCCCCGCGCAGCACCGCACTGCGGAACCGACGTCAGTAAAGAGAGCAGTGGGCGAGAAGCTGATCGGGGGGGGAGGCAACGGGAGGCTGTTGCCATTGCCGACACCGGCGGTAAAGCTGACGCTAGACCTGTTGCCCCCACGGGAGTGGAAGAAAACAAGGAAGGCCGGAAAATGCAAAAGAACGGGAGGAGAGCGGGCGGCGGGTATTAAGAGGAGAGAATAATAACGGTTCGTCGCCACGGCCGCCCCTAGCGCTAAGCTAGCGCAATCAAGAGGAGGAAAGGGGGAGAGAGCCGCTTGCTCCGCCGCGCTCGGCGCGTGGTGCCACGGTCTCGCGACGGTCGTTGTTCCGAGCCCGGCGGTGCACAGCGCGCGCTGGAGAAAAGAGAAAGGGGGAAACAATAGAAAAATGACGGCACGGTCACGCAAAGGTCGCAGTTCACCGAGCGGTTCTCTCCGCCGTCGCTCCCCAAAGATGGGGACGCCCCTGTGGTGGCGGCCACCACAGCGTTTTGCTGTCGGAATACGCTCTCCCGCCATCCTCTCTCCCACGATAGCCTAGCACGCACGCGTTTCACAGGAGGATGCGACAGCGTCCGTGGCGGGCGACCACGGATCAAAATGTCACGTACCACAATGGTGGTTGGTTTACGCTGAGTGTAGAGGCCTAGGCAGCGAAATATCTCCTGCCCCGAAACGGAAGTCCGTTCTCCAAGGATACAAAAACGGCGATGGCGTTGCACTAAGGTGTATACAAAAAACCTGGCACAAGACCCGTGAAAGACTGCGCATACACAAGCGCAAGTTTAGCGTGTCGCGTCCAAGCACGCTGCAATGGAAACAAGCGCGCACTGCTCGTGCAAACGAATTTATCACGAGCAACAACGCTGCAAATGCGCTTCCCACTTTCATGTTTCAAATATGCGCCCTTCGACTAAAGAAGGACAGGTCATGAGGGGCGCGCACCTGAGGCTCTTTGGAAGCGTTCACATGAATTAGGAAGTAACATGTCGCAATCACCTGCCACTACAGGCAGCCGACCATGTGACGTATATATACAGAGCGACCTTCGGTATACACCGGTCATTGTTTCCCGCTGTCTCGTAAGACGATAAGAGACGTAGTTAAGCTGAATTCCATAATAAAGTCCACAGTTCGAAGACATCCCATGCATTTAGCAGAAGTGAAGATATCCATAGCTCCAAGTTGCATGCATGTTTGTCTCTCTTAAAGGGTGCCCAATTTCGCATGCCTGCGTCACAACGAAAGCCTATAGCTAAATGCGAAACTTCAAACCTATCAGTTTTCCTAGAACGATATGCAAAGACTGATGGCACGCACGCGTGCACACTCATACAAATGCAGTCGTTCCAGGAGACGGCTACCGAAGCGCAGCAGAGCGCTGTGTTGGTATTGACGATTTATCGAGGCCAGGCCGTTTGAAGAGCGGTCACAGTGCGACTGCTCCTGGGCAGTCAACTGGACATGTATACGCCGCGCTATCATTCGAGTACCTGCACTCACGCCATAGGCGATGTAACTTTCGGAACGTAGCAACCGTGTTGAATGAATGAAACGTCATAAGCGAATGTGCCACACTAGGGGGTGTATCTGACCGCTGTAGTGCTTTTCTAGGCAAGACTACAGCAACGAGCATAAAGAACAATAGGAAAGAGGAAGCACACAAGACAGGTGCTGCTCTCCCACGTCCTTGCTCGTTGCTGTTATTTTTGTGCTCGTTTCCTATCGTCCAACTGCACCAACTCGCCCAACAACGCACATTGCTAAGCTATTTAAGCTGGTTTTCGGGCTTGCTGCTAGATGATCTGTTTGCATTCCGGCCGGATCGATTACCATTGCAGATATCCCAATCAGCGCGCGCCGGCTGTCCAAACCCGCGACAGCGGAAAGGGCTAAGGAGGAGGAGACTTCCGGACAGCGCCACACGCATGCACTCACGCCACGGAGTCCTTGTCCACTGTAGTCACACAGCAGTGGGCAGCAGAAGCACCACACCGAAGGAAGCCGGACGCGTTCCGTCAGTTGAAGACAGAAGGATATTGCCAGAAGCAATTAGCTGGAGAATTAGAATGGATTAGAATGGAGGACGCCAACACTGATATCTCAACAGTTTTTCTCTAGTATATCTGACGTTGTTCGTGAACACCGTGTTTTCCCAAAGAGTAATCCAAATATTATAACGTCCCTGCAGGCGTTGAACCGTTGTGCAAGGCGCTGAATAATAATAAAAAAAAATTCGTTGAATCTTCGCAAGCACCTCGGCTTCGAAGCGTCGCACCAACGCTCACCCCGCCTCGCAAGCATCGAGAACTATAAAGCATCCTTCTCCTCTGTTGTGCGGGGCAGCACGCCTCTAAAGAAGCCCTACGAGGCGGTTACTCCAAATCCCTTCCTTGCCGCCACGAGCACGACTAAAGAGCACTGCTGCCAAGACATCAGGAGCGGCAACAAGTACGCGGCAAGCACGCACGCTGGCCGGGGCAGTGCGGCGGCCGATAAAGCGCACCCGAGAGGGAACAACGACGCGGGGACACGGAGGGAGAAGGGCCCGGCCGTCCCCGTCACGGTCAGCCGGACGGAAGCCAGCGACCGCACGCGACCGCTGCCACAGCGCTCCACCCGCCCCGCGTACGCAGGTAACTGCCGCGGGGAGGGGAGATCCACCCGTTATACACGTACGCCAACAGGAGAAGCAACAGGAGCAGGTTGCTGCTGCCTGCCGCCGCTCTCCTCTCGTCGGCGCTCCGGTTGAGAAGAGCAAAGGGGACAGGCACCGCAGAAGCAGAGAGAGAACCGAGCGTTGGCCAGCCCCGCAACGCGAGCGAGAAAACAAAAGAGGCATCCTCCGCTGCCCCCTATGGCCAGCCACCCCTACCGAGAGCCAGCCTAGGCAGGACGTTTCGCACTCCCGCGTACACCGTGCGAGCACGCACCGGCCAACGCGAGAGCAGCCGGGAATGAGGGGCGGGAGGCTCAACAGGCGATGGTACTGCACCGCTACGGTAGCAGTGCGTTGCGCGGTCCCGAGCGCAGCATGCTCGGTTGTCTGCATCGCAGATGAAGTGCTGTGGAGAAGATGCATCAAACGCGATCCGAAAAAAAAAAAAATTAGCAGAAAGGAAACCCGTTCGGCCAGACGACCTGCCCGTATCTCCACGGGCGCCCTACATTGCGAGAGTCGCCCGTTCGGTTCGCCCTGCGCACGCTATTCACGCCAGGGTACGACGCAAAGACGCAAGGCTGACCCCCACGCAAACCAGAGTGGGAATACATCCAGGCCACGCTCGCCGGCTACAAACCAAGATTAACGTGAGCGAGCGCGCTAGCTTCAGCGAATGCCTCCCAGAGCACGCGCGCGTCGCACTCGCGCATCGCATACAATGCAGCGCACCGTATACGCTGGTCGGGCCACGCACAACCCAACTGCATAGGCGCAAGCGCCTTTTCACAGCGCGGCAGTATGTAGGTACTACATACCACTCGAGCAGACTCGTATTCGCACGATCGCCATCATCGCAAGTTGGCAGCGCACGCTCAATCTAATTCAGCAGAAGGATCTCCCAGATTCAGCTGCACTCAACGGACTAGTTCGGGGCAGCTCAGCGTTGCGTGCGGCGTGAAAAAAGTAATCGGAACTTCGGTCTTCTAGTGAATGAGCCGACAACGCTTCTCCGCGAGTAATCGCGGAGAAAACACTGCATCAGTACTGATACGGACAGAAAAACTGAAATTTGGGCTCCTCGGTACCAGTGACTACAGTTATCGCCACTGACCATCCTATTCGCTTTGTGTTCACGCTCCGCGCCTAATGCGCCAGGATGATATACGAACATAAGTCGGCAACCAAATCGTGCAGGTCCTCAAGACCGAAGAAAGGAATCTGCGTGCGCACACCCGTAAATGCTCGACTATTCGCTTTCCACAGACGTACCCCAAATGTCCGAGCTTATCAGAAAATATCGTCATCCGTATAAAACACCTCCCGTCCAGACACGCAAGCTATACACGAGAGGAAAAGTGTTTTTAGTAGCGGCGCAGTTGGCGCGTCGCCAAAGAAACGCTAGTCGTCTCTCATAGCGGCAAACGTCGGCGTCAGCCACGTCGAAATAGGCGTTCAACCAAATTTACGCAATGCCGAGGCTCTAAACTTAAAACACCGAAATGAGATATGTCACACGCCACGCATAAGAGCTTCAAACGAGACGCCGCGCACGCACCGGCTCGACGGCAGCTGCAAAAACAGGCGGCCTTGGCACGTAACCAAGATAACCCGCTTTGCTCGCCCCATTCATGAAACGATATAGGCAGCCGTGCTTAACGTAATAGGCGCTCATAGACGACCTCCAATGGATCCACCCCTGGCCTCAAGTGAAACATCCGCGAACTTGGAGGAAAGCACGGAGCAGAATGGCGACACCTCGAGCCACGAGAGCCGTTTCTCTCGCGGAACCGGGTGCGCCAAATGATATTTATGGGAACAACCCCCCAAAACTTCGGCCAAAACCGAAATTCCGCATTGACGTTTACCGAATGTCCCTCCTACGAACAGACCCTGGTTGGTCTACTGTGGTAAGCACCGGTATTCCTGCGGCTCCCGTATATAATAGTAAAAATTAAACTTAATAATAATAATAATAATAATAATAATAATAATAATAATAATAATAATAATAATAATAATAATAATAATAATAATGTTACGGAAGAATGAAGAAGAGAGAAAGGAAGACGAAGATCGTGAGACGCTAGCTGCTGCGTGCTGTCACTAGTCAGCCGTTTTAACCCCACTGACTCTGCTTGTATATCGTTGTAAAGACAGTCTTATACTCCAAACATCCACGTAACATATTGGTGGGAGGTGCGGGGTACGACGGCTGGAAACGGAGCTCCGCAGTGGACGTCGCATCACCGTCCTCACCATGAATGACGGTGAGCAACCATGCAGAAGCAGGCGGTATATGTATAAACTGTTTATTGCTACCAATAGTGAACCCTAATCTTCAACTTTACCCCATACGTGATAGTTAATTCAGACAATAATGAAAGCCCCCCCTCTTGAAAGCTTCCTCTGGTTTCACTGAAACGACTCCTGAGGTGCTGCCATGCTTGAGCGGTTGCTGTATATGCTTAACAGGAGCAGTCGCTTAACTCGATCGCACATTTGGCTTAAAACTGTGAACGCGATCGAAGTATATGTAGTGCCACAACGTGACGGAGTATCAAATACAAGTTTATAAGCGTATCTTTCCTTTCAAGAACACTTGTAGCGGGCAGTTTGCAACAACCGGCAACGGCAAATCTCGCTTTATATGGCCCTCGTTTACTACGTGTGTTACAACCACCATGGTTACAACTTCCAACACGTCATACGAAGTTTTGTCTACAACGCTGCCATCGCAATGAAACCCCTATCGTCGGTACAGGGTAGGCCCAATATGAATGGGAACACCGGATTCGCATTCCAAATGCCAAACGCCTTCGCTATTCCAGTGGCTCAGAAAGCACGAATAGACAGATTCCCGGAAAAGAGAGCCACTCTACAAGCAGTAAAGAGCAAGGTCTGAAGTCACACTTATGCTTATAGCAAACGCAGCTGGAGTAGGCGTTCCTTTTGGATATTGTTGGGCAGTGTACGTTCCATACCCTTCTACGAGACTCGCGTGCGCTACGAACACCGTTTACAAGACACGACGAGAGCGTTAGTACAACAAGCGGACAAACGCGAAGCGCTCGCGTTTGTTGATGCCAATCTCGTGCCGCCGTCCGTCTCGCCGGGGAATCCCACAAAGGCAGCGCCCAAATGACCACCCTTCCAGCGTCGCAAGGTCACCCCGTCCTGCTCTCCAGCCGCCTGGAACCTGCTCGGAAAAGAAAAAGCTCGTTCGGTCGTAAACGACGCCTCCGGCGCATTTCCTGCCGGTGTGACTGCCAAGGTTACGAAACATAAAAAAGACAACTTTGAAAACATTAGAGGCGGGGGGCTTTCGCACGTCACAAACTAAGTCAGTTACGTCCTCCATTTAGCAGGAAGAGCCGAGAACGGGTCAGGGGATCGCACACCGCCGCGTCTGCACGCGCGCGACTCGCGGAATGCGCCCGCTCACTCGGTCGCGTTTGTGGACAGCACAAGGTCCAGGAGGAGCCGACGACGAGCAGGATTACGACAAATGACGCCGAGTTCGCTCCACAAACGACTGAAACGAGGATCAGCACCCTCGCGCAAGTGCCCTCTACATAGAAGCAGCTCGCTCGGGAAGGCGTAAACAGACATCCATCGCTCAACTCGTGCGAGAAAGAAACACACGAAAGCCAGCACGTGTGAAGTGGATGTGGCAACGACTTCTGCTATACTTGCTCGGATAAAGAGACAACAGGAAGGAGAGAACTGGTTCTGCGAAAGTTACTCGTCAGACGGAACACGCCCCTGCCAGCGACCGTGCAAATGTATACAGCGGTGTGACATCACTGATCGGCATGTCGCAGACGCGGCGTGCCCGCAGCAGGAGGAGGCTTCGCTGCTGAGCCAGACAGTTCTGCTTCCCGTGCGAGTATGTCCTCCTCGCCGAGCGAGGGACATGACCGAGATACCGCCGGGTTCCCAGCGGGCGGTACACACCAGATCGGTCCGCTACCTCGTCCTCGCCGGTATCCAACCCGCAAACAGACCCCCTCCCGCCACTACACAGTCCTTTAAAAGTGGGAGCGGACAGGAGGGGGGAGGCAGCAACGCCGGCGTCCCGCAATGCAGCGTACGAACACGCGCCCGCAGGTAGACGCACAAGGTTCTGTCCGTGGCACACATGCTTCTTCCGCGAGCAAACCGAGCGGAAGATAAAAACAACGGCGTGGAAAGAGAGGAGAAAAGAAAGCAACTAGCGGAAGGAAGCAGGGCAACACACATGCGTACAAAGAAAACCTAGAGGGTGATCGGGGGAGGGTGGAGGGAGAGTGTGGATGCAGGCGGCCCCCGGATCGCGTGGCGGACCTTGTCTCTCCCGCTGCTACGCGGTCCTCCGTACAGCACAACACACACAACGCGCGCGGCGTGAGCCGTCGCACCTGGCGTCCTCCCCCCGCCTCCCCACGTCCTTCTTCCTCATAGTTTCGCAGCAACGAGCTGCGGCGGACCACCTGGCGGGGACCCCCACCTGCCCGACCCCAAAAGGCACGGCGCACTTCCTCGCGGGGGCCTTCCCTCGCCAAATGCTGTCGCCGCTTTGATTACTTCTTTTTTTCCATTTCACTTTTCACTACTTTCAATATTTCCGCGCACCACAGCCTCCGCCCCCTCATGCCAGCACGGAAACCAGTGCGAATCACTTTCACCCCACCGGAGGACCTGCGGCGCCGAGCGGCATGCGGCGCCGAACAATGCCGCCGCCGCCGCATCATCACCTGCGCGCGCACTGGATGGGGTCCCTGCCCGTGCGTCTGTTGTCACGGCCCGCCTGTGCCCGTGCGTCCATGCAGGCGGATGAGACTACAGCGGTGTTCGTGTGTACGCATACACCGGCCCCGGTGGAATGCCTCGGAACACACGGCGCAATCCCGAACAAAGGGTTCCGCGGCATGCGGAGGCCGCGACAACCGCCGGGCTTTGAGAGCGCGGGGTGAAGATACCGCGAAAGCACGTCGCGCGTGCGAACTCGCGACAGGGTCGCGTTGCGAGTAGGTTGCGTCACCTGATGGGGCCCCGACTACAGCACCGCAGTGGCAGCGTCAAGCTGCAGCCACATGGAACGCATTTGCAACGCATTCTGGGCGTGGCGACGACAGGCGTCGGCGCGTCCCTTTCACGTTCCGGTTGAAATGCCTTCCGCAAGTCCACTACAGGACGAGAACTTCTTTCAGAGATCAAGTGCGCCAGTCGAGCCCACCATTCGCTTGCAAATTTCAGTGTATCATGCGGTTACTAATTAAGGCGCAGGCGTGGTGCGCCTTTCAGCCATAACGGCGTCATTATCGCTCTACCCAACACGGGCTCGCGAATTGAGGGCAGGACAACACGCCGAACATATATGTCGGAAGCACATTCCATGAGGTTGCCCGTTTTTTTGCGCAAGCAACACGCGAAAGCGACTCCAAGATAACGCGGAAACAAAATACTGCTCATTTCAAAGTCTGTGCGCGCGTGTGTGTAAGAGGGGGGGAGGGGGTCGAGCGAGAGAGTGAGGTCATGGACATCATTTGCGTACGCACGGAAACCAGTAGTTCAAGCGTAACGGGTAAAATGAGAAAATCGTGAAAGGTACACATTCCTACATAGCCACGCTAACACGATCAATTACGGAGTTATTGGGTAAGCTATAAACCATTTTTCATGGGTGCCACCATATTGCGAATATTGCGCACGCAGTGGCGCCATCTATCGGCAGTCGGCACGCTGGCTTGGGGCAAGCATGCCGACGCTCGACGCTAGTTTTTGGTGTTAGTCTTGACGCTCTCGCGGTCTATTTAATGTGACATGGAGTTTACTACGTGAAAAACGGTTCTGTGTGACGTACTGAAGTAGTATAAGTCGGCATGGCCGGACTTTCTGCTGGCGCTGAGGCGGATGGAGCACGCAGCGCGATATGTGCGCGCGTGTTTGAGCCTGCAATCATCCTCGGAGATCAATTGAATTGTGCATTTCTGAAAATTCTGTTCAGTATTCTCATTAAGCTCTAAGCTGCGGTATAGGAGCAATGAAACATACGCGACGATCGTAACAGCGTGGGTACTGCTCTGCTACGGTAGAAGCTGTGCTGATATACTTTGAGAAGCGTTCAAACTGTTAGCTGTAGATTACATTGCGTGACTACTTGGTTCGGTGGACTTGGGTTTCCACCCATGAATAAAATAGTTTGTTAGTAATAATAGCATACCTTACAGTGTGAACTGCACTTGCCCAGCAAAGCGACCGTTTACGAAGTGCGCGACCGCGCGAAGCAGTGGTAGATGCTGGATAACAGATAGCTTTGCTCTATATAGCGCATAGTCCAAGCATGCGACGACAACGCTTTATAATCATCATCATCAGCCTATTCTATGTCCACTGCAGGACGAAGGCCTCTCCCTGTGATCTCCAATCAACCCTGTCCTATGCCAACCGATTCCAACTAGCGCCCGCGAATTTCTTAACTTCATCGCCCCACCTATTCTCCTGCCGACCTCGACTGCGCTTCCCTTCCCTTAGCACCCATTCTGTAACCCTAATGGTCCACCTGTCTAACCTACGCATTACATGACCTGCCCACCTCCACTTTTTTCTCTTAATGTCAATTAGAATATCGGCTATACCCGTTTGCTCTCTGATCCAAACCGTTCTTTCTGTCTCTTAACGTTATGCTTAGCATTCTTCGTTCCATCGTTCTGAAGCTTCTTTGTCAGCCTCCAAGTTTCTGCCCCATATGTCAGCGCCAGTAAAATGCACTGATTGTACGCTTTGCTTATCAATGACAACGGTAAGCTTCCAGTCAGGAGCTGACAATGTTTGCCGTATGCGCTCCAACTCATCTTTATTCTATGAATTTCCTTCTCATGGTCAGGGTTTCCTGCGATTAACTGACCTAGGTAAACGTACTCATTCAAGCATGCGACATCAACGTTTATAGATAGAAAGTTGTGCGGTATGACCATGCGAGGTCTTATTGCGGCGTTATCCCGTTTTCTCTTTCTTCTTTTCCGGGAAAGAATGACAACGGAATTTTTTTTTTTCGGTTTTATTCGTCCCGTTTTCTACGACGCACTCACTCCTGTTACGGAAATTTTGTCTTCACAAATAGCCGTCGCATTCTTTTTGTGCGGTCCCTCATGTATTCCGACTATTACAGGTAAAAAAAAAAAAAGGCAACGCCGAAGCACACAGCTCATGTATCATGCTAGTTCACCGACCGCAGTGATCGCTGTGTTGAGCCATTGGCCTCATACAGGAGGCTAGCGTAGACACATAGTGATTTCAAGTCTACTAGACTTGAAATGCGTGAGAACGATGCCGCTGTATCAAAATACTTGATAGCGCATGGCGCTTAGTTGTTTCGGGGTTGCCTTAGGTTGTCCGTACACGAGCATGCGCTCTTATGTTTTAGTTCCTACGCCAAGCGATCATATGTTGAGCAGATTTTCAATTTCCTGGCAATACGAAGACACCGGTTCTCTTCGTTGAATTAAACCGGATACACCCAAAAAAAGTTCAAAACACATACACAAACCACGGCTGGTGATGCGCGTCACATGTTTGCGCCCCCCAAGAGATATTTCCGCATTCTGTAGTTACCGACCCACCGAAAGGCTACATACACACTGGTTCCCCGACGACCTTGTATGAACGGACATTGCGTAAACAGTACGAGCTCTAAAGCATCTCCAAATCGTTCCGCACCACGCGACAGCCATACTTTCAAGCAGCACCGCGTTGGATCGCGCAAACCAGAGAGAAGAAAAGGCTCGCCGCGCGCCCTTTCCCCCTCGCCCGTTGAAAAGGTCTATACCACGGCCGTGGCTATACTGTAACGATTTCTCTGTCTCACACAAACACGTGTGAACAACATTCAGAGCACCACGCAGCTGGCTGACTAATTGTGTTCAGGATACGCCAGACTAGGAAACAAGAGCAACGAGACCTTCACAAGCATGCGCTCAGCAGAGCGGAACGGCGAAAGATTACCAGACCAAACAATACGCAACGAGAAACCGCCGCTGTGCACCACAGGTGCTACATGGTTGAACGCATCGGCTCGCAAATGAAATATCCACGTGGACCTTCACCAACGCATGCAGATGTTACAAGCCCGAGTAGATCACGCCCGACCACGCCAACAGTCTTCGCCACCGCTGACTTTTCACAGTAGAGAGTAATGTAAACAACGTACCCAAGCTACTTAGCATACGAGTATGCAAATCCCCGAACTCGCTCGCGTCTTTTTGTACACGACCGACCGACCCAACATTGAGCGCTGCCTGCTTTTTGCGAAAAATGCACTCTCAGGTTACGCGCGCACTGCACTCACCAAATATATATACACACAGGGCAATCGTAGTGGGTCTCGGGTCACCAGGCGATAGGCGGCCGACCAACCCTACGAAGTGGACAGAGACCGTCTTTCCCAGAGATGTCAGATGAATTTCAGAGGTGTTGACCGAACACCAAAAACAACACCGAAATCGACTCGAGGGATACAAAAGCAACAGACTCCTCTCGCCATCCCATTCCTAAACACATAATGAAAGAAGATACTTTACGCTGTAGCCGTACGGTTTCGTTGCTAACCGTACGCTCTTCTTTTTATAGACGTTTTAACAGGAAGTCCCATCGACAGTTAGCTTGGGACCCCCTTATTTTCTAAACAAAAGAATGACCCAGAGAAAGAAAACAGAACAAATGAATAAACTTGAGATACCACAATGCAAGACAATGCAAACCAACGTGTCAAGTACATGGAAAGTACACCCCTCAACCAGCTACATATACGTATACCCTGTTGTGACCGGCGGCCGTTCAGAGGGGGGCAGTGTCACCCCTGCGACATGCAGTTGTCACGCTTCACGCTACGATTCTTCACACCTGTCCGCAGCACAAATTAGCCTGTCAACGCCGGAGTACAAGGCTACGCTTCTTGTCGCCTGTCAGCAGCACAAACTGGCACGACCACGTTTCCAACATCCCACACTCCCTGCCGCACACATGGGAAAACTGGACCACTGTACAGCAAGAGCTACTATACGTCAGATATGATAGCCACCGCTGGTGGCTCACACAATGTACGCTAACGAACCCAGCCAACTGGACCACAATCTGGGAACAAGCTGGACTCTCGGCAGACAATGAAATGAAGAGAAAAATGCAATTTGTCTCCTGCAACGGTCGACAGTGCGACAAGACGAAAAGAACAGTGGGAATGAAAAATAAGTAAAAGAACTGAAACAAACAAACCTTCATAGAGGTGCTGTCGTTTAACAGCCACGCGCAGCTCGCTACGAAGTCTCTCCTGATGCATCGCTCGAGATTCGACGCCTACGTCCAGCAGGTGAACGAGTTAATGTATTCTCAAAGTAAAATCATGGACAAAGGAAAAAAAATAAAATAAAACGACGAAATTGCACAAGCCCAGAGTTCACCCACTGCACAACCATTCCTTCCAACGCATTCTCTCTCTCTCCTTATTTTTCTCACCTGCCTGCTACTAATTTGATATTCTCTTTCTCGGAAAGCGCATTAAAATAAATTTGAGTTCGACCGTTCTCATTTGTTTCCATTTAACCGTCCGTATCGGCGGGGCGTTCTTCTCACCATCGTCGTTGTCCAGATAACGCAGTAGGCAAACTTCTTTTTGGCAAACCGATTCTTGTCCAGAAAAAGGGAACTACACATGCGCACACAACCGTTATAGTGCAAGTGGCACCCCCATCCATTTACGATATACTACGTACTAAATAACGGCAGCTTGCAGGGCAAGGTTACGTCGGTACCGCGGCCGGGTGGTTAAAGGAACGCCAGAGAGAAATATAAGCTCAGCTGCATTAGTAAATTACGCTTATGCAACAGCAAAAAAAAAAATAGAATAGGCGGACAAGCCAGAAAATACACAAAAGCGGGAGTTCGCGCACCAGGATGCCGTGACGTCCGCTCGGGCCTAGTTAACTGTTATCGCAAAAGATGGATTACGTCGTATACTGAAGAAGCTATAGACTGAAATTACAGAGATATTCGAAAACTTGTGCTATACACGTCACAACGGCCCTAATACGAGAAAAGTTCCCCGAAATGCATGACGTCACACTGACGCACGGGCACCTGGGCTTCTACGCAAAATTAAGTTAATGGAAGTTCTGGCTTCGATTTCTCATCCAGTAACCAACCTAATACAGCGAAATTAACAAAAATCGAGTTTCGAAATAACACTTTCTTTAGTTTCCCTATTTAAGACTCTGGATCCTAGAGAGAAACCGTGTTGGAAAACTAACTGCGGAGCTGACACCAATCTCTCTCTCTCTCTCTCTCTCTCTCTCTCTCTCTCAATACGTGCATTTGTGCGGATTACGCTAATTGTTGTCACAGACTGCCACTGCGCCGAAGTCGTGAGATCCCTTTAACTTGATATATAACGCCATTAAATGGTACCCTTCACACATCTGGAGAACATGACTAAAACAAACGAAAGCTGCTGCTCGAATGCTTACGTCACCGGCAAAGGCGTACGGCGGTCGAGAGCATCAGACAAGCTTGCGAAACCCGGCTGCCGTGCCGACCCTTCGCATCGCGCCGGGCAATAGACGGCAGCACGCACGGGGGCCCATCCGCGCATCGGTGCCGCCAACCACAGTTCGGCGTTACAAGATACGGGTAAACAGGAGGATCCAAAATGGCGGAGTGAACGTGCCTACATAAGCCATAAAAACAGGTCGCGAGGAGCACTCTACACAATGACCGAAAAAAAAAAAGTGCGAGAGGAGAGAAAAAAAAAGAACTTCCGAGAAAACTGACTTGTGCGAAATTCCATTTCTAACGCCATGCCAATATTTGCCATCACCGACAAGATGACATCGAATGTAGCACAGCTGTCACCGGTAAAGGGTTTGCAGAATGCGCTGGGGTTACGCATGAGCCGGTCCTAGGCGGCGTCAGTTTGAGACAGCATTGGTCGATTAAACTACATTAAATTCTGGGGCTCTACAGGCCAAAGCCACGGTACGATCATGAGGCACGCAGTTAGTACAAGATTCCGATTAACTCTGACTACCTGAGGTTCTTTCGCACGCACCCAAATCCAGATGCACGGTTTTTCTATACATTCTGCCGCCATGGAAATGCGGCCGCCGCAGCCAGGACTGAATTCGCGACCTTCGAGCTCAGCGGCGGGTAGCGCTGGTCAGGTTGCGCATTTACGTTACCTAACTGCATAAAAACTCGCAGCGTTTTCTGTATAGCCTTCTACGGTGCGAAGCCCCATTCTCCATTCCTTATCTCTCTTTCTTTTCTATCTGTCTTTCTTTTCCCCCTTCACAGATCCTGCCCTGCGCCGCCCGTGTGAGTGTCGTTTCACAAGCTGCGACATTCGCCGAGCCAAATCGCGATTTCTGTCCGCGCCTTCTCGCACGATCTTCGCGATCAGCCTCTCGCGAAACAATGGAGAAGCGGTGGCGGCAACGTCAGGGCGACTACGATGCGTTAGCCATTGAAACAGGGGTAGCTCATTGTCAATATTTATTTTGCCGCGTATTGCCGAGAGAGGTGGCCTTGTGCAGTTTTATTCGCATCCAGGCCTGATGTAAGTGCGTAGTCGAGCGCGCATCCTTTACTGTGTTAAAAAACAAACAAACAAAGATTAGATAGATAGATAGATAGATAGATAGATAGATAGATAGATAGATAGATAGATAGATAGATAGATAGATAGATAGATAGATAGATAGATAGATAGATAGATAGATAGATAGATAGATAGATAGATAGATAGATAGATAGACAGATAGACAGACAGACAGACAGACAGACAGACAGACAGACAGACAGACAGACAGACAGACAGACAGACAGAGACAGAGACAGAGACAGACAGAGACAGACAGAGACAGACAGACAGACAGACAGACAGACAGACAGACAGACAGACAGACAGATAAGCTTCTTATGCGTTCGGAGAAGCAAGTCTCAACGCGGAATGTGCTGCATGCCCCCTTTAAGAGAGAATATTGGCAATTTTGCCCAGACATAGAAGTATTTCAGCGATGAGATTTCGTGGTGCGGCCGGGAGCGCTGTGGTGGCGGCACCTAGCGACGCCGAATTCAACCAAGATGTGCAAGAATGTTCTCATTTGTAACGACTGACCTTGGAGTGTAAAATTAAATAGCTCCACGTAGATAACGTCGCCGCCGTTTACCAGGAGGAGGAGGGGTCTGTTTAATAAGAGTGACATTCATGCCACGGCGTTTCTGGAAACGCTATCAGGCAATGAAGTGCCAATCAGACAGTCCACTACGCAATAAGGCATCGAAAGCGTGGATTCACGTCAGTACTCTTCAAATGGCAAGGGTGTATATATTCAAACTAAATAATTCCCGGGCCGTCTAACCGGTTTCCGAGTGCCGGGCATCCCAGCACACAACACTGCTGCAACCTATGAACCACGCTCGGTCGGGCAAAGGCTCGGCAAGGTTGGCCGCGCCGCATTTTGGCGGTGACCTGCGCTCGGACAACATTCGCAGAACTCGTCAACCTGCGTGCCAACCACACGAGGATTGAGGATTGCTCCTGTGCGCACAACTTGGATCCTCTCGGCATGACTGTCTCACGTCGCCATTCTCTACGGACATATTTAGCCGCTCTGTTAAACAAGCCCTGCTGTCAGAAACGTCAGTTCAAATTCCACAAAGCAGACGCAAAAACAAAGAATCGATCGGATATCACTTCCTCTCCTCCTTGTTTTTCCTTGTTTTTTTTTTTTTGTCGGCAAGGCTGATTTTCTTTCGACGATATTGTTAACAGCGCAAACGACGTGGAAGACGAACGAGATTTCTTTATCACTTCCTCGCGCGTGTGCCGCTAGGCCAGTGCTGGCTGCGGGCACCGTCTCAAGACGACGATATCTTCAGTTTCCATTACACTCCGTTCTCCCTCAGGACGACGAGATGGAAGAGGTTTGTGGAAAAATTCGGAAGGGTGATCGGGTCGCCCGTCTTAATTTCAACCGCCTCGGGGAGCGGGAGAAAGAGGGGGAACCGGTGTCGTCGCTCAACGCGCGTGCCAAGACACGAGCCAGTCCGCTTCGCCGAACATCGATATTCAGCCGCCACACCGGGAGGGAGATCGGCGGGGAGGCAAAAGTGGATCAGAGCGCGCACGACGGCGATCGAAACCGGCGTAGTACGCTGCCCTACGGATCCATATATAACCATCCATGGCAGTGCCGCTGCCAGGCAAGACACATCGCTCCGATAGGCAACGCGCGATGGAACATAGGAAAAAAAAAGAGAGGGGGGGGGGGGGGAGAAGAGGCACAGAAACTGGGAGAACCGTCGATCGGAACGCTTACAAAATAAAGAAAGGCACTACAGCCATCGACGAGACAGAAGTGAAAATAGAAAGCGGAATGAAAAGCGAGGATCCATAGCGCTGCAACCGAGGGAGCGTAATAGGGTGCTCATAGGATAAAGAGAGGGAGAGAGGCGAGGGGAAAAGATTTTGAGCAGGTGCATCCCTTCGTGTAGAGATGACACGTAGCATATCACAGGCCTAGAAGCAATTAAGGACACGTTCTAGGCAGAGGAAGAAGAAGGGGGAATAAAACGCCTGCTCTGCCGGAGCGCGCAGACAGGACTGGAGAGTATTATATCCCACCGAAAATTTAAGAGACTACTAGGGAGAAAACAAAAATTCTTAGAGAAGGAACTAACGAAAAGGGATGGGTGCGCGTCTGCCTAACGCCTGTGCCTGCTCCGTCGTTGCCGCCCCCCCTCTCCTCTCCCTCTCTCTCTCCCACAAAAACACACACACACACGCACAAGCACACTCACCAGTGGTGTGCGCCCGGTCCGCTGATTTCAGCGTTAGTAGCGAAGGCTAAGTTTAGTCTAGAGCAAGGAGTGAAGAAAGGAGGGAGGGGTTCTTTTACGCGGCCCTGTTACGCGAATCTTCGTGCCAGGCCGGTGTGTATTTATTATACACGGCCGCTGCCTTCCCCCCCAAGCTCGTCGGAACGCGCGGCGCGCATTGTTTTATTTTCTTCTATTCTCGGTCCCGCAAACAGGCTGCGGTGAAAGAAAAAAAAGATGACCAAGCCATGCCAGGGGGAAAAAAAGGAAAGAAAGAAAACGACGCCGTAAGAATAACAACTCTATTGCAAAAGAAGAACAGCACGAGCGAGAGACGACCGTGGCCCCGTGAGAATAGCGTGACCAGCTATACGCAGGGGCCTGCCTGGAGGCGCGCGCACGAGCGGCGGCGATCGTATCGGACCGCCTCCTATGTACTTAATCGCCCGCACAGATTCTCCTCCTCCCCTCGCGCGCATGGCTTAACGCGATTAAGGAAGGGGGCGAACACGACGGGACACAGCCAACACAGCCGACCCAGATAGGACAGCTGCGCTCCTTTCTTTTGTTTTATCGCCCGCACGCCGATGTCTCGCGCTGCATTTCGCAGTTTCTTCGGGGAGCCCTTTACGACGGTCGCATAAAACGAGGAGGCGGAGGAAGGAGACCGACCGGTGCGACGGTGCGTGCGCGATACACGCACGTGCTAAACGCGCACGTAAGGCAAACGCCGCGCTTCTTTCGGCCCCGAGTCGGCGGTTCTCGCTTTCTGCGTCACACAGGTGGAACGGACTGCTCGAACCGGCGTGTTTACGTTCAAGGAAGATGTAGCGAAAATGGATGATGGGGCGAGGAGCGGGATGTCGATTGTTTCGTTCGCCCGGAAGGCAAGCTGTGAAGTACAGCAACATTAATTGCTGACAACATTCGCACAGAAAGTGGTAAGAGGAATAAATTTCATTCCCGAGAGTCAAATGGCCACGTGGCGCGAGCTTCGGCTAAAACCTGCCCCTACACTCAGTTAGGCAGTGTGTGTCGGAACGAGAGAAAAAAAAAACTAAAAGCGATATTTTTGACCCGCCCGAAAACGTAACCGAAACGTTAGTAGCTTGCTTTAGAGCGAAATCGAAATATTTTTGACCGGTTCTGGGTTCAAGGGGAAAGTCGGCAATCCGAAACCACCACCGTCAGGTTACATCAGAATTAGCGCGCATCTCAGGGGTCCGCATAAGCGCGTATCTCAGGCAGGGATAGCGCAAGCGACAGCGAATCGAGCGCTCCACTAACCTATGTCTCTCGATCGATGCATTAGCAGATCGATATCGTAGCAAAACCCAAGGATTGCGCGCTGAAGAGCTTATCGTTTCGTTTTTTTACGGTATACAACCAGGGAGGAAAAAAAATGGCTGTGGCTTAGGTAAGGTTAAGCCCAGGATGCGAAGCATACTAGCCTTTATTTTAGTTGTTGAACCACTGTTTAGCCTGGTGAACTGCTGTTGCTTGGCTATATTTGGTTCGGCTAGACGAAGAAACAACTCATGCATTACTTCTTCGCCTTCAAGAGTGGAACGCGACAGCGTTCCCGTCGACCCGCCAAGGGGTGTAAGACAATGGGCTACAGGGCAGCGACTACGCGCCCCGCATTGGACGCGGTGAGCGTCGAGCAAAGCAGCGTTCGGCGCGGCAACGAAATGTGCGCCTGAGCAAGAGACGCACGCCTTAGAAACAGCGCGTTTCTAAGGCAACACCGCATTCACTAGAGGCGCTTTTGTACCGCTTTGAAGCGTTGTACTCGTGGCTCAGTGGTAGCGTCTCCGTCCACACTCCGGAGACCCTGGTTCGATTCCCACCCAGCCCGTCTTGCAAGAGTTGAGCCAAAGCCACTTCTCCTCTGTCGTGACGTCACGGTGTCACGTGATTTCATGGTCACCGCCGCGCCTGAGGAGCTGGGTTGAGCCCTCGTAATATGCTTCGCATAAAAAGGTTAGGAGGGAGCATCGCGCAACGCGACTGAAGCCAAACCTGTCGGCCCAACACGCAATCGCACGTTAAAGTGCGCGGTTGGTTTAACGTTCCCGCTCTGCAGGCAGAGCCACGGCAGGGCAGCCGAACAACCGCGCACTGCATAAAAAAAAATAACCCCTCCCCTACAGAGAACAAAACAGGGGTGCACGTGGAGCTTAAATTACCTGAGTTACCTGATGGGTAATTCATAGGCTAGTGCGAATAGTATGCGGCCGGTTCGATTCGCTTCCGACGCGCCTTTCATTTTTTAAAATCTTGGCTCAAGTTACATAGGACACCCCGTATTGAGCGCTCATGCGGGCCAAACGCGACAAATTTACTTGGCCGATTTGCCGACATTATACTTTGTGTATACTGCGCTATTCTCTTACTTTTTCTTGTTTCTTTATAAATTTTGTGTATGCCTGCACTGCTAACTTGCGAATGCTTTTTTTTTTAATGTGGAATAATATTTACAATGCGCTCCAATTTATTTGTATGTGTCGCCCCTTAGAGGGCTTCTAGTGGTAACTTGAATAAATAAATTAGACCCGTGCTGACGCAGGCGTGACAAGAGACAGAGAGATGTGAAAGGAGCGCAATTCCGCTTAGCGTTGATATGGTGGCTAGAACTTCTAGCCACCGTATAGTCTCGGTGCGCGTGCGAACATGTGCTCGCCTCCAGACAGAGTGCCAGGGGCGTGGGCACAGGACTCCGAGTACCCTCCACAGCGACAGCTGAGGGGCACCGAGACCCAGAATAACACACGTGCCTTGCATTTCAATGTCAGTGGCGCACGATGCTAATTTGACGAGGCGTTAATACTGCCCAAATAAACAGACAAATAAATAAATAAAATAACAAAACCATCGTGAGTGCGATGGGCACACGTTGCCGGCCGCGCTCGATCATATGGATACTTTCTAAGCACTACATTCCCGGACGAGCACGCACAACCCGCATACTTACACACAACGCAGGTACCAAAGGTCTCTTCCGCGGACCTCGTGTCAACACTGTCCTGTAAGATAGCCAAAGCGCATCCTAGGCCGGAAAATTTCCTCGGCTTATGTGATCTGATCGCTCGTCACACTCGACTCTCTTTCCTTATTGGCACCCCTTCTATTACAGATCTGATCTGCCCTCAGCAATACGTGAGCTTCACTTATCACGCTGAATATCTACCAAAAAAAGAAAGGTGGTGCAAAATCGACGCGAAGACAAGGTCAACGCACATAGTATATGTATTTATATGTACTGATATTGGGGCATTAAAGATTACACAAATTCTGCATAATTGCAAAATATTTTTGCATTATCTTTTTCGTTCCGTTGTCAGGCCTTACGTTTTTTTTCCACAAACCCCATATTTCTTTTCTTATTTACGTGAATGTACGCCAACGTTGCCGTATTTCATGTCAACTTCGGCTGACATGTCTTTTTTTTTTCTTTTTCTTTTTCAACCAGGAGGTCAGATGGACCGATCCCGGAGATAGTAACGTCTATATTGCAACGTGGTTGATTTTTGGCTATGTTGGCACTAATCACGCCCGTACCGTTAACTTTACTTACTCTGCGACTAATTCTCGCTTTTTTGTTTCACCGCTACCTCCATTCTAATGCCATTTGCGACTCTCTATAAACGGCGCTCCGGAGGCGCGAAGGGGCCGTTTTTTGACCATGAGGCTAGACAGATATACACCCAGTACCCACGTCCCACGCCAAACCCGCGCGATGTCGCCAAAGAAGACCTTGTCTTCAAAGATATATCGCATGTACTCCTTGGTCGCAAAATGCAGTAACGTTGCGCTTATCGGGTTTCGCTTCACCGCTCGCTGAACGCCCTTCTTTAGCTGCGCACGTATTGAGCAAGTCGCCTCGGCACGGCATGTACTACAAGTAAAAATGCGAAAGCGGACAACGAAACAAGAGGAATATACTTAGTAGGTCGCCTCTTCATATCCTCCTACGCAGTTGCCCACTCTGCCCACTGTTTCAGCCTACATATGTGTTGCCTCTTCCAATAAAATACCAGTTGTGGTTTAGCGTTGTGTCCTGTTGTTCCTCACTCTGTATCCGCTTGTGTGCGCTGTAAACCCTTAAAGATGCCAATTTTCATTGAGTCAAGTTTTACCGACCACATAGAGACTGTGCACTAACGTTACGAGTTACTGGTGGGCCTACGCAACAGGGTCGCCCATCGGATCAGTAGTGAACGAAGAGCTGAAGTTGCCCTGCAGACAGAGACTCGACGTGTCTAAACGGCATATCGGTTTCGCAAGAAAAATACTGGGAACGGGACTCTCAGCTGCGCATAACGATAGACGTGAAACCACGCCGCCTCATCTGATGCTAAATTCGGCTTCGGTCCGCGATTACTCAGACCATATATACCGTGCCCACGCAGAGTAATCTCATGTACAGGACGACAGACAGAGCTCGCTGGGATTTCCACGAATTTGGCTTGGCGTCGTACACTTTACTAGTCACTGAGGTGCGACTGATGCATCGACTTATAACAGCAGTTGCAGCTACTCCCCCCCCCCCCGCCTCCCCCGCCCCTAACTTCTTTTTCTCATTTTTACAAAATTATGAAACGAATTAGCTTTCCTGTTGACCATTCAAATCGCGTGTTCATTTACGCAGTTAAATGGAATCATATACACGTGCCTGCACAGGGCACGCCTATATGGTGGGAATCCCGAGGCTGCCACGGCTAGCAGCGCCAGTGGCGACACAACCACCCCCCAAAGCGCGCAACGCCGTACATACACGTTCCGAGTAGTGGTCGTTCCGCAGATGCGCTATGGGAAGCTTTTGCAAGAAATGTTCTCAATGCGTGGCTGTCTGCGGTGGATAATAGACGGAGTGTGGCCAGGCTAAGTATGAGGAAAGCTTCGCATTACGGCATCGCTGAACACAGTCGCGGATCTCGGCGCCCGAAGCACTCTGAACTGGCACGCACCACCTGTTAAAGGTACACAGGTGTCGCCACAGACACGGCGGCGGCTGCCGGCATCTCGGCACGCCGGTGAACGCTGCAGATGCATTCGGCGGTGGTAATACGCCCACGTCAAGCCAAAACTTCCATCGATGCGGGAAATCCGCATTATATACCCGTGTCCGCTGATTTCCTCGGGCAATCTTCCCTCCACTTCGCGATACTGCACGTACGAAGAACCGAAACGTCGAATTCGCCAGCCCGAAAACTTTAACCGACAGCAGAGTCAAGCCCGTCTGGGCCACCCTCCTCTCCTGCGACATCACGGTAACGCCCCGACGAGTTGCGGGAGTAAGAAGAAAACGCGTGCGCCGCGATGATTAGCAAGTCAAGTTCGCCTCCGGACATTGAGCAACGCGCACGTGGCGAAACGCGCACTTGCGGCAACAGCGCGGCCGTGGCATGCGCTAGCGATCGAGCGCGCCTTAAGTGAAGGCGCCCGCAAGAGCCCTCTTAAAGGGCCGCTCACCAGGTCTGGCCACTTTGAGCTGGCAAGCGCGCTGCGTACAACGTGTGCACTAACGATCGTGTCTGCTGAGTATTGCATCGCTACGCGCTGCGGAAACAGCTTAAATTTAAAACCAAACGCCGTTTGCCCCTCTCCTTGCGGGCGCCGAGCTCCTTGCCGAAGAGTCGACATACTCGTACAAGTGCACCGACTTACATGGCGGTGTTGTTACGTCACTCACAGTGACACGTGACTTCGAGAATTATTCGAAGCCACATCAGTTCTTTGTTTAACCCGTTCCTTCAACAGACCAAGTTTTGAAAACTAATAAAACATACAACTCGAAGTCTGCGTGTTCTTGTTTTATACTTCGCACCGTAGCAAGAGTTGTGTACTTTCGTTTCATCTGCTGGTTCCCTCGCTTGCGCACAGAGAACGAAACTATGCAATTTTCTGCAGTGCTTCAGCGCTGCGATCTTTCTCTTTCATCCTCTATCACCTGGCTCAGTGCTCGTGGCTGTGGCACTGACTTATACCGTTAATCAAGTGTTCTCGTGCAGAGCGCGCGAAATCGTCCGCTGCGCGAAACGAGACGAACGCAAGAGCTCACGCGCGCGAGACCGTCACCGGAAGTGCGCCACTCAGAAAGAACGCGGAAGAGTAGACGGCGGGGCTCGTGACGTATTGGTTATGCGGTCCACCGGCTCCGGTATGGGAGGACGCAGGGAAGGAGTTTCGCTTGCGGAGAATAGACAGGGAAAGTGGAGAGAGTTCCTATTTTGGCGGTGTCGCTGGCTTCCTGAAATCATGGGTTGGCGGCACTTCAAATATTTCTATATCTGCTATCAACGAACTAATTTGGAAAATTCTTGCAGTAAAACACTCCTTAAAGGGCACGTAACAACCTCCAGTACATAACCTAACTTTGGTATGTGGCCTGGTGAGGGGTCCTTTAAAGGTGTACTGGCGTATTTCGGAAGCTGGCGAAACTAACGCTCGCTTCTAGCACGTAAAATGACGACACTCAGTAAGTATGGCTGTCTGGAAATACTCGTGTATTAATTGGATAGCAAAATTGCTCTTGAAATGCCGCACCCGGCGTCATCGCGACGTTACCTTAACGTCGTATGAAGCACAACGTCGTATTTGCCGACGTTGTGCAGCGACGCGTATATTGGCGTTGCTCATAAAAAGAGCAGGAATAATATACGAAAGTTCTGCACTTGCGTGTTGAAGCCACAGCGATCACAAGAGAGGAACGAGTCAATGTGTACTGCGACGTCATGACGCAACCACTTCCTGGGTACTCAAATCAAAACTCGTTAACAGAAACAAGTATTACAGCAACTGAAATGAAATTCTGGCGTTCTACGCACCGAGTGCAATTATAAGGCATGCTGAAGTGACCCCCCCCCCCCCAACTCCCCCACCCGCGAACTAACCTTGACCTCCTGGAGTTCTTCATTGTGCACCTAAATCTATGATGTACACGAGCGCTTTAGCATCCCCCCCCCCCCCCCGTTCGTTCCTTCCAAGAATGCGGCCGCCGCGGTAAGGATCGCACCCACGACCCGCGCTGAGCAGCTCAACGCGATGGACACAATTAAGAATTGCTGGTTCTAGCCAATGTCTTTCCGTGATTCCCATGGCATAGGCCTCCATTTTACGCAATAAACAAAAGATGACGAGTCAAAAACATCATGGGTTAACTTTAAGTCTTCGCTGCGCTCGTGTTGGAAAGAAGAAGAAGAGAACATTTATTTGCGGTTTTGCTATGTCCGCATCATCATCATCATTCGTGTTGGGAGAGCAGCAGAACTGCACGTGCAAAAAGAGCGTTCGGTCGCGCCGCGACTGCAAAATCGGCTGCGGCCGCCCGCAGGCACGCCGCGTGTAATCGGCGGGTTGCGCCGCAAGAATAATCCTTAGAGTAACCCGAAGATGAACAGCGCCTTCGCCGCGGTGAGCAAACAACTCCGCGAAACCGCCTAAGCCGCGCCGCCGCCCCGGGGAACTTGGAGGCAGCAGTTAGACTGGCCTAGAATAGCATGAGTTGGGATGCGGGAGGAGTCCTCGTGGCGAGATTTACGGCTACGCTGCGCCGGGTGGTCACGAAGGAAAGCCTATCGTAGCCATTTCGAAATGCATTTAACCCTTCGCGGGCAGACTCTAGCGCTTATCCGTTGCGGCAGTAAATAACGCCGAATCATGGAACCACCACACAGTTCACCACGCAGGCGAAAAGGAAAAACAAACTGCCCGAACTACGAAACTACAGCCTCAGAGGACCGGTATACCCGAAAAACGCATTTTCAGTTAAAATACTCCTGTCAGGTGATGAAGGTATCTTTTTTTTTTTTCATCAAAGTGGACAAAAAGCAACCTTCTATTGAAAAAAGAAAAAGATTTTATTGGCCTAAACACAGATAGGAAGATTTAACAAAACGTGGCAGGAATTGACACGTTGATACTGCGTCATGAGTTTTCACGTCAGCTCGCGAAATTCTGAAGGCACTTCACGCGTGCATTTCGTCGTCCGTGACGACGCAACGGTCTAGACCAAACTGGTGAAAATTTTCGCAAAAGCTGAAGACAACAATTTACTTATACCCCTTCCACACTGTTCCGTTTGGTTTATATCCAGGATAAGTACGTTTATAATGGCTGCTAAGCGAATTTTGAAAAAAAATAATTCGGCAGAGACACTTAAGACTGCTTACGTGTGGGAATGTGAATGCATTATAGTCGTCGCATTGGTGAATTTTTTTTTTTTTCGCGCGTTCCTTGTCCGCGCGAGCTCTCGCCTGCGTTCTAAACTGCACCTCGGTGAGGCCAAATCAAAACGCGCACGCTTGAACGCGAGTTGTTCATAACTCGAAGGACCCCTCAGCGGCGTTCAATTGGACGTTGATACTTCTTTATTTTACAAACTCACGACGTGGCGACACTCCCCTCCCCCCCTCCCCCCCCCCCCCCCCCCCGATTGGCTGCGCCATCACGTGCCCTATGACGCACGCACTAGGCTGCACCTTCACTCAACCAGAACCGCAGAGCCACAGCGGTGTCGGGGATGCATGCTCGTCTCGCACCCCGGTAGCCCAAGCTCGATTCCCATCCAGACCAAAATTTACCAAATTGCCCTTTCAAAGCCATTGATTTACTTTGTATACAGGAACATCCCTGAGAAATCTGCCGACAATCCAAGCATTTTGACAGGTTCTCTCTCTCTCTTTTTTTTTTTTTTTTTACTTTTTGCGCCGTCGGCCACCTTTCGTACCATCCCTCGGTGGCGACGACGCCAGATTTTCGGGTAATGGGGCATATAATAATTTCGCATTAAAGAATTAGATCAAATCCAGTGGCTTTGCAAGCCGTAACCGCGGCCTGATTACGAAGCACGCCGCGGTGAGGACTCAGGATTAATTTGGACCACTGGATCCCATCTAAGTACACGAGCGCTCTTGCATTTCGCTGCAGCTATGTGCGGCTGCCAGGCTCGATAGTATTTTTTTTTTCCGACCACCCCGACTAGGAGGCGACCTTTACGAGCACAGTGAAACTTTCGCTTAGAATGCGAAAGATGGCGCTGAGCTAGCGCAACTTACTTATTTTTGTTTCCACATTTATGTATTCATTTATTGCTCAGTTATCTATTTTTAAGCATGCATTCATTAATTTCCTCAACAGCTTCTCGTGATAACTCTTAGTTTCCGTGACACATCTTTTTGTGTATTTAGCTAATTATTTTCTGCGACCCATTTTCTTTAAGTCTTACGGCAAGGGCACTGGATCAGAACCCCCCCCCCCTTTTTTTTTTCTAAAGGGCATAGACACACATCATCATCATCGACTGCGAACACTCGACGTAAGAGATTTACCGCTGTCACCCGGGCCACACCTATCACCGGCAGGCAACGACAGGCGTAAGCGAGGAGGCCACGAACCTTCACCTTCAGTTTTCGAACAAGTCTTTAAACGGCTGCAGAACAAACACTGCGAGGTTGACGAACGCAGTTTTACGCGCGCTACTTTCGATCGGTGGTCGTTTCACGCGTGGGCCTGGGAACCGACGCGTGAAAGCATGTAAAAAAGAAAGCGCCATTAAACGTTCATCGCAAGCGCGTCGGGGGCTAAGGGGGCAGCGGGGCACACCGATCAATCGTTTCGGCGAGCAAACAGGGCGCGACCCCTAACACGGGTGCTCGATCATTAGCGACACCCAATCGCGGCCACCGCCTTTGATCTTTAATGGGCGCGGTGCACTGCAGAGAGCGTACACCTTTTTCACGACCCATTTAACGCCGCGTACATAGCAGCGCGCGCGAACACATTATATATATACATATATATATATGGCGCTGTCACAACTTAATCGGACGCCGTCCTCACGTCGCAGTGCCGTTAACGACGCACTCGTGCACGACGATCCCAAGGAACTAACCAGCTGGCGTAGTTTTAATACGGGGGCGTTTGGATGGATGCTTGTAACGCTTGTGGGTGCAACACGAACGAAAAATCGCTCTGGCGAAATAAGTTGCGCTGCTCAATTGACACCGCAGAAAAATATATATTAAAAAAGGGAGGGAAAAGGGGGGGGACCGCAGAAAAATATATATATAAAAGGGGGGGGAGAACCATGTTGATAGCGATGGTATCTTGGTTCAGCAAGCGCATGTAGTGAGCCATGTTTAGCATGACGCCGACTTCTGTTGGGATAAATCATGTTCAAATGGCATGCGAACGGGTTCTCCAAATATGGTGGCGTTTTTAGGTGCCAAAACCACGATATGATTACGAGGCACGCCGCAGTGCAGGTATCCGGATTAATGTTGACCACTTGGGGTTATTTTACGCCCACCTGAATTTACACCATTTTTTTTTTTTTCATTTCAGCCCTATCGAAATGGGGCCGCTAACGCCGGCATCGAACTCGCGACCTCTGTAAGGCACTGTGGTTAGACGAAGCGCTACGAGATGTCGCTGTACCACAGTCCGCCTTTCACCCGCTATGTATTACGCAAACGCCATTGTCCATACCGGAATACTGGGCACGCTAAAGCTCCCTACTTCTAGCCTCGCCACAAAGGTATTGCCGTTTAAAGTAACACAGGGTTACCGGAGACATTTGCGTGAGCGGCCGCGTTCGTGGAGCCACTGTGGCTCAGATTTTAACCACAGGGGACACAGATATGTTACAGTGGCCAACTGTTTTCTACTTAGCTGTTGGTGCAAAGAGCCGGCTGCGACATAATCATTAACATGCAGCCCGTTTTTTCTCAGTTTCCCTCGACGAGAACACCCCTTCAAACAAAACCATTTCCAAAGCGTTGTGGTTGGGTGAAGCGCCACAAGATGCCGCTGCCAACGGTGCTACTGGTGTCCACGGCTTCGGTAACCCGTAAACGGTAAGACGTACACGGGCAAGCTAAAGCTATCTAATAAACTGCCCGCACGCACGTGCAACAGCGAGGGCGCTGTATACACCCCACACAAAACTCGCGGTGCATCGCGTACACTGTATGAGGCCCGGAGTACGGTGAGCACGCACACTACGAACAAATATCGCAGACAAAAACAGTTAGGCGAAAAAGAAAAAATATTTTCCTCCGGGGAAATCGCGATATTCACCGCTACGCTGTGGTCAAGTATAAGCATTCTCTTGGGCTTTCTTCGCCGGCAGCAGCGGCACGGCGTAGAAGCTGGCGGATAAAACGGTAAATGATTGATGGGCGCGCCTATTGAAAAGCGGATGCTCCAGGCGTGGTAGATAAATTTTCCGCCAGTTGTCGACTGCCCTCAACAATGGTACCCATGAAAGTGAGAATAATAAAGTAGCGCAGGGACGGTGAAACAAAAAAAGATGCGAAACTTCGACGAAGAGATCGCTATATATAGTACAGAGAGAACAACATAGTCAAAGCACCGCTTTTAAACGTGATTTAAAGAAAAAACAAAAGACAAGAATTCCATTCCGCATTCGATCACAGCCTACAGGGGCAGCTAACGCATGTTGTTCGAAACTCTGTGCGTTGTTTACAATATAGTTAAAATAAACTTTAGCAGAGTTGTGCAAAATCTTGTGGCGCGTTTGAGTGGCTATTTCGGAGCGCTACAGCACGCTCTAAAGAAAAGGAAGGGGGGGGGGGGGGGGGGAACCGTGCAAGACAATAACTAGGCTTCAGTGCGAGTACAAGAGAGCTCTAGTGCCGATCATAAAGCCAAATTGTAGCTTTGTAACACACCTCGGCAAAATCATCCAGGATTCGTGCAGAACGTTCGACTTAAAGTTAAAGGCCAACTCAAGGACTTCAAGATGCAAAGGCCAAAATTCAAGGATGGGGAAACAAACCTTAGTCGAAGACATGTACGGAAAAATAGTGAAATCTCCTTCTTAGCAGTAATTTACTGTAGTTAAGCAGCTGCTGCGTCAGACACATATTTCAAGCTCTCAGGTCGCTGTTCTAACTTGACTTTCCTTGTAATGACGTGAAAACGCTTTCTGGCATGAAGGTTAGCAGTGCCCGACTTCAGCCAAAGAAACATTCGTCCTGTTCAAGCCAAACAGCTGAAACGTACTTCCCTGCCGAGTATTTCTAGTGCCTAGGACTCGAAAATGGACCCATGATGGCCGCAGTGTGAACCAACCAGCAAAACAACAAAGTGGTGGCCCAGCTTGAGCGCTTGATCTGGCTGTGACTAGTTCCACGATGGCAACGGTGACATAACAAAGCCCGTCTCAGGTGAGTGTGGGCACGCCACACTGCAACCGTCTAGCGACACTCTCAAAGTTATCTAGGACTGTTTCCCGACAGACTGTGTCCATACCATAGACCCTAGCGGATTTTGTTTGTTTGAATGTTCAAACGTCGACCCCAACCCCAGTTTTTCAGGGAATTCAAGGAGCACATTTATCTTCAAGAAAGTTTAGGGGCTCTGGAACCCTCACCCCCAGAATTCAAGGATTTCAAGAAGGTGTACGAACACTGGGACTCATCATTAACGACTTTTTCAGCACAGTCGGGCAACGTCAGGGCGCACTAAAACAGCCAGCCGGATGAGATTTAAGTGGCCCGTGAGGCGGCAGTTGTCGCGGAGATAAGTCGAAAAAAATAAGAGGAAGAGTTTACACCAAGGTCCGTTTCATATTGACGCCTCCATGCCTGAGAGCTTTCTTTTGTACAATTTTTGCTAGCGTTCAGGAACAGAACTCACGGTGAATGCACGCCCGCGCCTTCTTGGGTTCTTTACAGCATTTTTGATAACGCGCTGCAGGAATTTAGGCGATGTTTAACAGGCTCATCGGTGTGTCTACAGATTAGCAATCACTATCTGCAAAGCACCAACCGGCTGTCATCTCTATGTGGCTGTCAGTGCAGATTAATTCGTCCCTGGAAACACCCGAGTACCCTACGGACGGACGCGACAAGGCGTGGGTGCGCTCTTAACTCCTGACGAAAAAAAGAAAAGAAAAACCCTACTAAGCTGCGTCTAAGCTGCGACCACCACGCTGACAAAAGAATCTCTAGCAGCGAACGTCGTCGCGCACAGGCGAACGGTACAGCTGCATCATCATGCCACTCGAACCATTCCTTCTCGAGTTCCATCGAGCGGTAATCTCCACACCGACGCCGTTAACTATATGTTTATAACCACGCGCGCCTTCACTCAGGCTCGTGATACACGATCCCTGTCGTTCTTTCGCTTACACACACACGCGCGCGTTATCTGCCACGCAGACACGGCAAACAGCTTCACTTAATGCTTGCAACACCAACGCCTCTCCGAGGACGATTTATGCTTCTGAGTTTAAACCGTGCCAGAGCTCGCTCAAGTTTCCTCGAATCAGGTTTATAAAACTCGCTCAAGAGCGCCGAGTATATAAGTGGCGACTTACACAAGATCGCCATTTGGAACGCCCGTATCCTCTTCCCCGAAACCATCCCGTTCCCTACAGTACTAAGAGCATTAGATCCACATGCACCCGTGCACATCGTTATAAACTGCTAAATGTGCGCTCATGCGGGCGACGTAATCTGTGCTAGTGCACACACCTGTACATATGACGTTCTCACGCTCCGCCACACTATTGGCACGGCCACTCGGTGAAAACACTCAAGTGTGTGTCATCGAGCGGCCGTGCTACTGAACAAGAATAAGATCACGACAAACGAACAAAATTAGTTAACTACATTCATGTCGACAGCTTACGCCAAACAAAAACAGAACAAGCGTAAAAGGTCCACAGCGCGTCGACGGGAATGTGACAGCTAAACCGGGCGCGCCACAGCGCGGTTAGAGGCAGCAAAAAAGTTTGAATTCAGGCAGCGCCTGGCTTTGTCCTAACGCAACTTCCGACTATCCAGTGGTTAGGGAGGGTCAACACCGCGTGAAGAAGGCAGTGAATTTTTATACGGTAAACCGTCGAAAGTTCTGGAAAAAGATAGAGAGAGAGAAAGAGGGAGACATACTTGTCTCTTCGGGTCAACACGTCCTAAAACTACGAGATTCAACGCCAGCAAGGCGACAACGCTGAAAACAGACGGTGGATATCTTTTTTTGTTACCCCCAAGAAAGAAAGCGATGAAGAAACGGGTGTACGTAAAAAGAAGGCGAATGTCCCCGCAAGCAGTGGCGACCATCTGAGCGTGCTTATGCTGTCCAGTGAACACCATGCCCCTGGGCGGTATACACATATGCAGAGGTATGTACGTAGAGCTCGGTTTCAGCCCTCACTTCCTCCCGCCAGATTAAATTCCTGGCTGGAGCACAGTGCGCAACGAAGCCATGACACACGGCCAACCGAGGGAACGCACCAGCCCTCGCTGTTCCAACAGCGCACGCGTGCGCGATACCACGACTGCTGTCTGTCTAGTCTCTCTCTCTCTCTCTCACGCACACACACAACACACGCCTTCTCTCTCTCTCTCTCTTTAAAAAGCACGCGCTTACAGATGCTAAAAGCACGTCCTGCGTGTTCTGCCGGTCTGATCGCTCCAATGGTTTTCGGCTATCCCCTCCGGTCGGCGCTGCTATACCAAACGCATTAGATATCTTTTTCTTTAAGCTCTCGCTTCCGGTTCATTTATCTATCCGTGATAAAAACCATCTACCAAGTACTGCCACCGGCAAGGCAGGCCTGTTATTGCGCCCAGAAATGCAAAGTTTCGCTTATATTTATTTCGCCACATGTGACTGCCGTTCCCGAGACGGTATATGGTTCCAGACCGTGTGGCCTGGACTGCCGATACGAAGCACAATTTATCTGCGTCACTGAAAACTCTACGCTAACAAGAAAGGACCGCATCTCTTCCAGCTCGCCGAGAGTTAATGCAATGGCGCTGCCCTCAAATCGAGGGTTATAGCACAGAGCCACCGCCTGCTAATACCGTCACTGTCCCGGTCACTAACAAAATGGGCGCACTAAATAAGCTTCGCCTGCAGACGTGCACAGTACACGTTGACCAAAACTTTCTAAATAAGGGCTTTAAACGAGGTAGTCATTCGCAGCATGAAATGCGCGCGAATAATCTTGCAGGCGTAAACATAGCACCATAATGACAACGCCCCTGGCTATGTTCCTTTCCCCTTTTTCGAAACGGAATAGAGCATTTCCATTATTTAAAGTCGACCAATGTGCACTCCTTTTAAATCGGACACGTTCAAGCGCTTCCGTTAATCCAAAGTCTCGGATAATTCACTCCCGAAGGGATCGAACAAAAGCAAGATTGATAGCATTTGGGGATCGGTATTCGTAATCTTGTTGCTGAAAATTTGCGTTCAAGGCGGCCGAGTCCATGTATCAGTCTGCTTTTTATTCTAGCGGTCTGTATCTGACAATGCGCTCGTGTACTGGGATGAACGGATAGATGGACTGCACGCGTTTTTCTAACATCGCTTTCGAAACGTGCTGCGCTGCAACGCCCCTTTTGAAATGTAACCATGCGGCTTGCCTATGCACCACTTTACTGTAGGTCCGTGGACGCTGCAATATTGATAGTACTGGCCTGTTAAAATAACTTTGCAATCCACCCTACAGAGCAATCTTCTATGCGATCTTGAACCATGTCTACGCAACTTTGAAAATTCAAATTTAAATTATGGGGTTTTACGTGCCATAACCACTTTCTGATTATGAGGCACGCCGTAGTGGAGGACTCCGGAAATTTCCACCCCTGGGATTCTTTAACGGGCACCTAAATCTAAGTACACGGGTGTTTTCGCATTTCAGCCCCATCGAAATGCGGCCGCCGTAACCGGGATTCGATCTTGCGACCTTGTGCTCAGCAGCCCAACACAATATAGCCACTGAGCAACCAGGGCGGGTAACTTTGAAGATTGTGTTACTGAATTTAGTACACAACACAAGACAAGGACAGAGCGAAAACCGACGATGACAAGCGCTAACTTTTTCTAAGGGATTTATTTTCAGAGGCGTCACACTCGTATATATGGCGTTTAAGTAAGAGCCCGTGCAACCGCAATTATTGCACTTAGCGCACAATACAAGACAAGGACACAGTGAAAAACCAACAAAGACAGGCACTAACTTCCAAAAGATTGATTTTCAGACGCCTCATACTTAGGCTGTTATAGAGCTACACATATGAGTGTGATGCGTCTGAAATAAATCTGTTGGAAGTTCGCGCCCGCCTTCGTCAGTTTTCACTCTGTCCTTGTCTTGTGCGCCAGATGTAGTAATGGAAGAGCAACATGCCCAAACTTACGTTATTTCAGCGAAAATTGTGGTCAGGCTAAACCTTACTTAAAGGGACTGACAACTGGACAGAACGTGTTGCGAGACCTTGATGGAAATGAAGTGATCATGACTTATAGTGGTAGAATACAGCACACTATTTGCGATTTAGGTAGGAATTTTAATTTTAAATTCGCAAAGAAAGTCTCAAAAACCAGTGAGTGGCGAGAGCTGGCGGTGAAATCTTGGTGCTTCGGATGTATTCTGTGAGATCACTGTGCGTACGTCGACTGCTATTAGGTACATCATAATTATTGCTTAAAATTGCAGTTCGTGTATTAGACACTCGCGCATTATTCTATGCTAAGGAAATAAAAAACGCACGCGCGGCCCAACACTCTGAACTCCGTATCACGTTTAAAGGCGTCGTTTCGTTTTCGATCCAATTGGTTTCGTTTTTATTGGTTAAATACCAAAACAGTCGGTCAGGAAACCACGACAACACGTAGCTATTATCGCAGAAATCATTTTAACAATTCGGAAAGCATGAATCGCAGGAACATGGATTTGAAAAACAAAATTATACCTTGTAACAGCATGGTCACGCTTGTCTGCCTCCCACTAATTCCGGCGTGTAACCGCTATAGCGCTCACCTCTCGCCGTTTTAAGCGTGCTTCTAGTGAACGACTGCATCCTCACTGCAGACCAAAAAATTGATAGAAAATGCTTCTCGGCGTTTTACGCGTTAACACTTCATGATTAAACACTGATTGGTAAGGTTTCCATTGCACTAAAAAAAAGATGGGTACCATGAAAATTGGTTGTCAGTCTTGCTACGGCACACAGCAGTTACGCCCGGCTACAGGAACGCCCCAACCAGAGACATTATATATATATATATATATATATATATATATATATATATATATATATATATATATATATATATATATATATATATATATATATATATATATATATATATATATATGTGTGTGTGTGTGTGTGTGTGTGTGTGTGTGTGTGTGTGTGTGTGTGTGTGTGTGTGTGTGTGTGTGTGTGTGTGTGTGTGTGTGTGTGTGTGTGTGCGTGCGCGCCAGGGTGTGTGTGCCAGGGCTCTGATGACAGGGTTACTACGTGGACACGCCCTCAGATACCGAGGAGAGGACTAGGAGGCGAGGCCAGCGAGCGAAGGAATAGTAAGAAACACGCAGTGGCCGTGTACTACATGATACAAGCGTAGCCGCGCGCCTTGGGGGCACACATCCGCGATCCTCGTAAAAAAACACCGTCAAAGCGATAATCTCTCGCTGCACGCGCAGACAAACACACAGGTAGTACATACAAACCCTCCCACGGTGGCAAAGTACGGGGGGAAGGAAATAAGAAAAAAAAGGGGGGAAATCGTCCCTTCTCGCTTGCTTCCTGGTATGGAGGAGGCCGCCAACGGGCGGCGTGCCGGGAGACAGGGCACCGACTAAGTTTCTATCGTCGCGTCCAGAATGACAAATGACGAGCTCGGTCACACGAGCTCGCTTATAATTCAACTGGATGAACATACTGCACTAAAATTCGCCTTAAACGTGCCACACAACGAAAGAAATGCTTTCGAAAAGAAAAGCTGGCGTCTGGACCGACTAACCAAACCGCAGCCGCTTCTCCCTCCGCAGACTGCTCCTCGTACTTCCGTCTACTAATCTACGTTTGACTTCATCGACATCGAACCTATGGTAATTCGGTGCATGTCCAGTTAAGTGCACTTCACAGGTTCACCTTCACAAGTTCACCGAACTGTATGAAAAGTTAAGCTGCTACCAGTGTCGACCGTGATGCAGCTTTCTCCTTTTGTGAAGTATGCCAAATCGAAATTTTGCTGTTGTTTTATCGCCCACTGTTTCCTTTATCATGCGTACGAGTCAAATTTCAAGGCCACAACAACAAACAGCCTTTTCGAAGTACATGATTATGACAGACATGTCGCACTTACAGAGGTCTGCACTTGTCCCCTTGAAAACTACCTGAGCTGTTGGAGGATGCAACATACCAGGAAGTACACAAGTGTTCTTTCATGCTTGAAGGCAATGGCTGTATCTCAATGTTACAGCTCATCGAGTATCAGCAGAATCTGTCAGGCTTAGATGAGGAAGCTCGCCCTAGTAACGACATTAACCCTGCACATCTCTGGGAGCTCTCAATCACAAGCCTGCAACATCATGCACTGGTAGTGGCCTTCCCATCTGCTGCTTAATCAAAATCAGCTGCCCTGTAGAAGTGCAAAAGCACTCAGAACTTGCAAGCACCACAGCAATGTTTCAGGCCACCACCAATGTCAAGTACAGAATCAAACTCATCGGCTGCTTGATGGTTATTTTTCAGAGCGGTGTTACATTGTGGCATGGTCTTCACTATGGTATATTCTAAAAATTTTGAGCACACATAACCACGATTATGCAGTGTAAGTGCTTTAAGTCGCAACATGCTTAAAACTTGCCATTTGCCTACACTACTAAAGTCAAACCGTGTTTTGCATTAAGGAAAACCATCAAACGCCGCAGATAGCAGTGTGGTGCAACATATTAGGTAACTTGCTTCAACGACTTCAAAGAACAATCATCGATGAATTCTTGGAGGTCACGCAAATGAACATCGCAAAAAGCATTCTTTACATGTAACAACTCAGTATCAGGATATATAAGGGGAAACTGAGATTGGAAGCGACAGAAAGTGGACAAAATGTGCGATTAACAATGTCATTTTACTTTTTAGTAAGGATGTGCTAATAGCAATTTCTCAGACTGAACCAAATAGGGCCAGGAGCAGATCAAGTATTTAATATCATCAAATATGTGGATCAAATATTTTTCTGATAGCCTTTTCACCATTATTGTACACCAATGTTTATATCCTAGCATTTACAATGTTAGCAAGTGCTTGTCATTACACTGCACCTTAGGAAATAAGGTTTATATCAAAGCACAAATGGAATGAACATGAACAGATAAGCAGTTTGCTGATAAACTGAGGACTCTTAAGAGCGTACAAGGTTATAGATTACCAAAATAACTTATGAAATGCTCTTCTTTCAGCGAGTTAGCATATGCGTTGTACAGTTCACACAAAATTGAAGATGTGCATTGTATGTGATAATGACATTGTGCAATAAAGCAGACTTCTGGTGTTTTTTTTTTTTGGCCAAAAATGGTCAAACATACATTGCCACTATTATATGAAATGACGTTTTATTTGGCTTAATTTGAGGCATGGATACACAGGTGCAGTATTTATATATAGCATGAACCAAAACAATACCGAGTGCTGAATGCCATGCCTCAGCGAAATTTCAGCACAAATAAAGGTGGTTTAGCCCAAAAAGTCTGGCTCTTAAAGCAATGCAACGTGTCACCAATCTCCCTCCCCTATGCATTTTTTTTTGTCCTTATGTGCATCATGACTGGAATGACAGCAGTTGCATTTTCTCTTCCCCCACAGTTGATGTGAAGTGCTAAAACTGAAGAACATTAGAATTTGCGAGCAGTGACTATACATTCATTATTCCAGAATTTCAAATATATGCACACCTTACTATTTAGCAACAGCTAAAGATATTAGAGAGCAGCTTAAATCTAAGTGCACAAACTTTATTACGGCACAAGGAAACAGAACACAAAAAACAAAAGACTATCCAAACTTAGAATGTGTTTCGTTTGTGAGAATTCTGTTTATACCATGGCAGCTATCTTCCTGCAGGTTGCTTCACATGCACAGCTGCGAAAATGCACAGCTCTCCATTTCAGACATCCCTCGGAAATCTTCCTATTTGGTGTTGAATGTGTGTGAACAGTTGGCAGAAGTTAAAATGTACACATACAAGCATGGCCTAACTTCACTAGAAAGAGATTTACAAATCTCCGTTTCATTCTGGTTGGATTTAAGCACAGCTGTAGTTATTGGTGTGGAGCTCTTCTGAGATAGTTCACGAAACGTAGCATTATTACTACAGAAAAGGCTAACGACGGCTGTAACAATTACATCCACCATGATAACAAAATTCAAACATGAAATTTAGAACAATTCATCAAACTACCACTACAAAATGTATAAACTGTGTGCAAAGGGAATCAGCATTTCCACCAGAGCATGAAAAAATATGTGGTCTTCTTCTTTTAGCACTTTCTCCAATGCACGTGCACATTACGGTTTTGCTAAGGGCATTTGCCAGTTGTGGACTCGTCAATGAAACATGCTTGTTGTTCAAACAATTATCCTCAAAATTGCCCTCTCCTATTAATTATCGTCCTCAGGGCACTGGGCCAGTGTGCAAAACATGGTATAACAAAGTATTCAGAGAGCTGACTGGTGACATCCACAATAGTACAGAACAATTCTTTAGAAAGCACTTTTACAAACAGCTGTTCTTGACAGTTGCGAGGACTTTAAATTAAATTTGGGGGCTTACTGAGACATGTTATAGTGGGAGACTCCGGATTACTTTTCAACGTGTATCCAATGCATGGTACACAAGCATTTTTAAATTTTGCCTCCACCAAAATGAGGCCAGCATGGCTGGAATTGAACTCTTGACCTCGAACTTGGCAGCACAATACTACGGCCGCTGGGTGGGTAGTTCTGAAAACTTGTCAAGAGATGACGGAAATGTATCGACGAGTGATAACGGCGTACCAGTATTGAATGAATGTTAGAAAGTGTATAAAGCATCCTGCACAGCAAGTCAGATTGAAAGGGCACTAAACACATCTCCAGTGCAGTAACTACTGCCCGTCAGCTTGTTATAACACTGAAATTACATACAAAGCAGCATGTTGTTAAGAAAAAAAAAAAAAAACACGCCGTGGAAAATGTGAAGCAGCTACATACATGCGATTCACTCTGTTAGAAAGAAAAACTAACATCATGGCAGAATATATCTATTTGCTCGAATTATGCTGACCATTTGATTCTACAGGTAACAGTTGCTTTTTCCTCTCCAACAGGTTCGCAATACTTCACAGTGAGCAGCACTGCCTGAGTACGTTCTTTCCAGCTTTAAGAATGCAGCTAATAGTAACTTGTGGTGTATACATATTCTATTGTTTGTAAAGTGTGACGCCATATAATGTCTAACTAAACTACTACAATGGCCCGGCGGCTTTTAAAATATTGTAAAATTTCTATGAACCAAGAAAATCGCCACTCTAGCTCCGGCCCAACTTTCATGGACCGGAAATTGAACGCAGAAATCTTGCTTTTTCAGCGCGCTGTGCGGTAAAACAGACGCATGCGTTACGACGCGAAGGAATGTAGCTTCTAGGAGGCGTGACCGACTTCTTGCGCAACCGAAAGATCTGAAGGCACGGCGCACGTCGTACAAATCACTTATGAGCAAGCACCCGGCCTCACCCATTTCCTCCGGAGACCTTGCTCGAAGCAAACAGTTACCGGGCGCTGCGCGCAAGAAAGTGTCAATTGAGGCGTCACCACAAACTAATCACAAGGCGATACACTAGTTTTCAAGATACGGAAATGGGATCGGTCAGCGCCGCATTATTTTAGAAGGGCGGGGCCGAACGCACACCGTCGTCCCCGGTCTTTCACCTGTACGAACGCTAGCCGCAACTTGCTGTACAGTTCGAGGCTCCCGCCGATTGAAAAAAAAAAATGAGCGTAATGCATCTGCCAGGTATGCAGCCCAGTAGCGTAGGTGTACCACAGCGTTTCCGTCGGAAACCTTTCAAAGCGCGAGCGCAGAATTCCTGCGATCCTGTCTGTCACGGCGCAACCTAGCTCAGCTGACACCACGTGACTGCGTTTTTGGCTTTTCTCGGCACTCCGTCTGCTCTTGGCAGTACTCAGGAGTTGCAGTACAGCGCCAACTGTCACCTGACCGGCACTGCTCGGTAGCTCCGATTAGATGCATCGTTTATTTACCTAAGGAACCGCGCATCGCTTTTTTACAGCAGAAATTCCCGGGACGCAGCAGTAATGATGTCTGCTTACCGTTTTTGCTCACATCCAAATCGACCAGATTCATCAAGTTGGCAATGTCCGCAGGAAGCTGGGAGATTTCATTGTCGTTGACACTTAACCTCCGCAACTTCGTGAGTCGAAAAAGACCCTGCAAAGGCAAGCATTAACGTTCAAAACAGCGGCGTAAGCCTAGTCGGCCGGTTAGGCCTAGCCAACGCTGGGCTGTCGTACAGCTCTGTCAGGCGTGCAAGATGCGCGCTACTTACTCTCGGCAGGTCGCGAATGTGATTGGCATCTAGAAGCAGCTCTTCTAACGTCCTCGCGTACCTCAGCACATCGTCCGGTATACTGAACAAGTTACTGTGTCTCTTGTCGATGTACTCGACTTGACGGTTGCACCCACGGAATAGTGGAATACAGCGGAACATTGCTCCTCAGGAGACGGCACACCCCGGCATGGCACACGCGCGCACACAAGCACGCGATGCACACAGGCAAACACACACACACGTTCCCACACGAAGATCGCAGCCTGGCACAGGCTACAGCACCGGTGTGCACATCACATTCTTGGGACCCAACAAAACACAACAGATACGGTCCGACGGACTACGACCATGACGTCAACAGCCGACGATCCCCGGCTTCGCCTTCCCAGACCCGTCACGGACAGCTGAACAGCGCAAACGCGACGAGTGCGGAGAGTGAAGCGTATGTTGCCCGTTATGCCCGCGAAAAGCATAGTGGCGCTGCAAGACAACACTTCTCTCATCTGCCGCTGCAGGCGCTGCCTGTACTATAGGCTTGGTGGCGCAACCCACCGAAAGGGGACGCTCATACCATCCAACTCTATGGGCAGTATACAACATAGCAAGTCTATAGCTCTAAAACTGACGTTCAATAAGTTTGATTCTTGGCTAAATTCTAAAACAAAATTACACCCTTTGGGTTGAATCTTGCCACACAACAACAAACGTAATCTGTCTTGTCTGCATTTCCTTTCTTTAACGCTGCGTACATCTCAGTGACGAACGGCACGCTGGTTATCAGCATGACATAGCATTCCCGACAGGAAATCAGCGGGCGCGGTATTTTCAAGAAAGGAAGCGCAAGCAAGGCAGATGACGATTATCGTTTTGTGGAAGATATACACCCCGAAAGGTGTACCTTTGTCTTGGTACTGTTTACTCAAAATGACAAAGTCTTTGGTGCAATTCAAAAAGACAGGGACCTGACAGAGACACAGGTCAGCGCTAACTTTCAACACGTTTATTGAAACACAGAGGCAGATATATAGACAAGCAGGTATGAAAGATACAAAAAATACAAAAGATTAATCACACTCTGCGCATGCGCTTCGCTATATATCTGCCTCTTTCAATAAACGTCAGTTGAAAGTTAGCGCTGTCCTGTGTCTCTGTCATGTCCCTGTCTTTTTAAAAGCTTTACCGCCATTATGAGTCTAAAACTGAGAACAAAAATATGACGAAGCCGTGGTGGCGCTACTAAAGTAAGCGCTGCTCCTGTATGGCCTTTGAGATCCGACGGCAGGCTCCAACTTGTGGGTGACCTATAACTGAGCCCTTCAGCGAAAGTTCGACGAGTGCTGACCTAACGTAATCATGCCAGAGTTTATAGAATGGAAAACACATATTGGCGGCGAAGAGTTACAGAGTCGCCATCTGTCGGAAACGCCTCCCTTGCGTAGTATGAGGGATCACGCGGCGCACTCCTGGACATTTATGTAGGTACTCTCAAAACGAGGTAAGTTTTTGACTGTCGATATAATAATCCTTGGCAAACTTAAAGCACAGAATCGTTTACAGGCGCTGTCTCTTTACCGAATACGTACAGCGAACGCCACTACGCGCGGTCGCAGCGATGCAGTCTCCCGAACCGGCTTCTTGCGTGAAAGGTAGGCAAACGCTGAAAGTAATGTGAAATATGTTCTTATAGCAGGCTGTCTGTATAACCAAATGGGGCATAACAGAATGAAACCTCAATGCAGCGATCGCACGGGTTTGCAGCGACCGACTGCGCGTCTGCATGCATGTCCGCGCACAATGTTTTGCTTTCGCTCTGAGTGCGTTTTTCGCACCGTGCCGTAGGCCGCAGCATATGAGCATTTGACGCGTGGACGGTGTCAGAACTGTTCAAAAATAATTTCGTTATAGAGACCTCGACGCCTACGGCGACTGCGATGTGCCGTCGCGACGATTCAACCTTTCTTTTCGTCTTCTAAATTCTTGGACCTTTCAATATTAGTTTTCAAGTTGCGTCGCACTGTATGTTTATCGGTCTTCTCAGCGTGCGATTTCCCTCTGCTTCTTTTTTTGTAGGCCAGTGCATTAATTCATAGCACAAACATGACCACATAACATGCCTTTAATATGCGTCTTACCGCTCCCTTTTCGTTCCAGTGAATTTGCCAGTATCTGGCATCACCAAGTTCGCAGAGCAAACCGTCACGACATTAGCCGGGCAACGGCTGATGTCATGACGGCAACATCGCAGTCCCGGTGCCGTAGCAGAAATCTTCCTCACCAGCGCGGCATGCGGCAAAAATACGGCGCCCCCCACGCATCTTTGCAAGGGGAAGACGCAATAGATCTCCGCAGGATTCAAACGGGGGTCTACCCAAATTTATTAAGATTAAGCAAAATTTTCCCAACGATGTACGGGAGTGCTTGTCCGTGGTGTAGCGACTCACCACCGTCTTTGTACCACATCTCATGGGGATGCCAAAATAGACCGCCGAATTTAAATGCCTAGTTAGTTAGGTGTAATCTAACCAACACACTGGAGCAATGGGAGGCACAACTCGCCAGCTCAGACCCGAAGGTGCAGAAGGCCCTTCTTGGTCACGTTCGGCTAGCGGCAGAAGCCAGTGGAGCCCTGGACTTGGGGCACCACCCATCAAGCTCCTAATCCCGTATCCCCATTTCCCCAATTCAATAAAGTTATTCTCTCTCTCTCTCCTCGTGTCTGTGCTTGCTGCGTACCCGAGTTGTAGCCGATGGCTAGCTGTCTGCCGGTTAGTTCGCGAGCCAAGCTTCACTCAGCTCCTTGTCCTGCGGCTACGTGTCAATAAGGCTGACACCGGGCTCCGTTGCGTACGCCCGACAATGCTGCACCGAGCAGCTTCACGCCTCCAAAGGCAGCCACTACCTATTATAGTGATTTCAAATGTCAAGCAGACACGCAAGGCGGGAAAGCCTCACCACTTCATCAGAACCGCGGCGGCTGCGTCCACGTGATCCCTCATGCCACGTCACGCTGACGGTGGCGCCAGCCTTTCCAGTGGTGGAGCTCGCCGCCGATACGCACGGTTGCATCCCCTTGGTGACAAGCCCCGCCGGTCCAGCCTCCGGCTCGCACACTTTTGAAATTAATGGTAATAACAAACGCCCAGTGAATTTCGCGAAGCAGCTCTTGCAACAAATATCGATGCACACAACCAGGCGTTTGCATCGGTACATACCGTTCGTGTTGTTTTAGAGCGACGGTGGGATATTTGGAGCACGTGTACAAGAACCCACAACTAGCCTTTAATGTCAACGCTCGTTTTGAGAATCGCCTAACAGTTCCGGCATGCCCTTGCAACTAACTGCCAAGTTGCAGCCAATTGGCGTTACATACCATGTTTTTCAACCAGAAAAATTAACACGAAAAAAATAATTTTTGCATCTTTGATCATGCTTCTGGGCAGACAGCGGCGATATTTTCAAGTGGGTGTGCTTTTGAGCAAGCTGTGGAAGGAGCCAATCACTGTCGAGAAAGTTGATCAGGTTGAAAATGCACATGACTGGGGCATAAGTCATGCGATTGGTTATACTGAAAACGCCTAATTACACTTTGCAATGCAAAAGAAATGAGGCAATCAAGAAGCCTCTGAAGAAATCGGTACTGAGATCTTCAGCAGGCTTGGGACTACGCCTGAAAGTATCTATAGGATAACACATGCTCTTAAGAGTGTTTTGTTGGGCACATCAGATACAACAGAAAACAAGAGACTGTCTATTTTTACTCCAAAGTCATTTATTTTTTCTTCTACAGTATCCAAACACAAACGTTTACAAGATCAGTATGGTACAACGACGTACACAATATGCTAACATCAGACGCGAAATGGATTATACAACACAAGCCCCAGATGACAAAAGAAGACTGCAATGTGAAAGAACCACCGGACCACTACGGCCACCGCTGTTCCAGCGCGGTTTTGTTGTGACTGTCCCAGCAGCAAAAATGACAAGGCACAGTGTCTCCCTTGGCGCAGCACGCCAACCCCTTGTCCAGCAGCAACAAATCTACATGCACCCTTCGCGGAACCAGCCAATGAGAGCATCTCCCCCTCCCCAAGCTGTGATCATGTAAAATATGGTAAGCGACTGAGTGGCATCCGTGCTGTGGCCAATGACCGACAAAAATATAGCCAAGACGCCATCCAATCACAAACGCTTCTTCACATGAAAGCACAGCTCAATTCTACCACAGACCTAGCACACAATTCTAATCTGTGATTTCAAATTAAGCTTAATGAATTCCTGCATAAAAAAACAGTAAGGAGAGAAAACGAAACATTTAAGCCCCTTAAACCATAGTTCATATTCACTTCCGTAGATGGCTTGCTTACACAAAAGGCGTTCCTATTACTCTAACAAAGCAAACAGAAGTCGGGATGCTTTTTCTTCACAACCACAATGGGCTTGAAGTAAAACACACCTGGTCTGATCATCAGAGAGCACAGAGGGAAAATAGAGAAAAGGGATGAGGTGATGCCTTCATCAAGGAACTTGCAAGCACCACCTCGCATCTCTTGTCATTGCACCAGAAGTGAATGAAAAATACACAACAGGGGTCATTACAATGCTTTCGGGAACAAAACACACAAGCTTCGCCCCCGGCTGGAACAGCATTGAAAAGCGTGTGCTGCAGTATACTGGAGGGGTGCGGGCTGCCACACAAGGGATACACATGGTTCGCAAAGATTTGTTCAAAAACAATCAGAGGCCTACTATTTTTTTTTTCCTCTCCTGGACATAGTGTACCTAACATGTGATCAGGATACACTGGGAGCTGAAGTGAAACATACGGTGAAAATAAAGGTGGTGGAAATATGGTAAAAATAAAAAAGGGAAGTAAAGCACTTTGTTCAAGAACAGAGGCGTCCCAAGTTGCATCACATGTGCAAGAAGGAGGGGACCAAGAACAGAAGTTTGCCACCCACAAATGGATCACTCCTGTGATGAATCCTAGAAGCAGCCCGAGGAAATTTTCATATGCCACTAAGCCGAGACTGTGTGCACTGATGAAGTGGCCATGTGGGCTACTTCTGCCCAAACTGGGGTTCAAACCAAAAGGCCAGACTTTTTTAAAATCTCTCCAAGATTTACTCTGATAAGAGGCAGCTTGAAGAGAAGCGTTTGGTAATTGGAAAACTTTCCCAGATGAAAGCAAGAACATGGCCACATCATTAGAACATGCACATCAGTCGAGACAATGACGAGTCAAATTCAGACTGAAGCTAGTCACCCATTTGAGGTAGGCATTCTATTGGCTCCCAGTAAAAACCTCCTCTGAGAAAAGAAACACTAAATGTTCAGTTAAAAAAAAAAAAAGACACATTCTTAGTGTACGAGACCGACAAACTGACATGTCTGGGCCTGTGAATGGTAAACCTTTTCCTATGGACAGGTGATTTAATGACCATTTACAATGGATATATCCAAGACCCAATTTCAAGAAAACCATGTATCAAAATCGCAACTTCATTCAGCACTGCCATTGACATTCTATCTTACATGCTCAAAATTTATTCCCGTCATGTTTTTATTACAGAGAAATATTACAAAGAAAGAAAGGCATTGGCCAAGGCGTTGTACAATACACCAAAACTGTACACCTACAAAAGTGGGGGGCAAGCAAGCCCAGAATCGCAAAACCAATTCGAAATACAAATGCTGGGCAGGAAGTGTGCCATTGAAGCCTAAGCATGCCAGTACTTGCCACACTTGTGAAAAATTCTGCTCAGGCATGCTGCTCACGGGCTGCTATTTTCAGGCTGTGAAGTCCCAACCACAAGATACTAGTTTCCGACATATCTGCGGCATAGGCTGGCACCATGCTGTTAAAAAAAAAGGCGATGCTGGGGGTGACGCTCCCTCGGTGCCCAAGTTTACCCATGCCAGGTTACAGCACCAACGGTCAAAGTGGCTAGCAAATCAAGAAATCTGGCTAGTGCCGTAAATTCATTGGAGACATGTTCTCTGTGGTCCAGGATTAAGAGCCAAGTCAAGTCGAGCATATATATGGTATGAAATGGCTTTGGCACAGTTTTACCAGTCTGTCTTACTGTAAAGCAACCCCTAGGAAGAGCCAAGAATTGGGAAAGTCGGTGTGCATTCACGATTGGAGTGGCGTGATGGTAACGGGGCAAGAAAAAAAAAAAAAAGGGGGAGGGGGGGGGACCGAGGCAAGAAAACACTGGCTAGTAACTACACAAAAATAAATAAATAAATAATAAAAAAGGACCAGTCACTAATCAGTGCTGTGCACTGTTGCCTCCCTCTGTACACGGCCACTTTCGATCGCAATCAAGCCCGATCAGGATCAAAATTCTCGATCGCGACTGGCTCCCTCGTACAGCATGCACAAAGGAACCAAATGCAACAGAGAAATTCAATATGGATTGGGCTCAATAACAATCAAAAGTGTGCCGTGTGACACTTGTATTAGTCCCATTACCATTGTGCTGCTCCGACTGTGGATGCCATTCACGTATGAATGGTAGCAGCAGCAATAGTGGAGCTGTAATGCCACAGTAAACCATGCCAATGAATTAAAACAAGGCCCATGAACACCTTCCAAAAGGAGCAGCTCTGAACAGGTACTACAAGTGCTGGCATGCACTGGCCGGACTTAGGGCTTCCCAGCACATCTCAACGAAAACTAAACATTAAATAGAGCTGTAGTGTTTTTTTTTATTGCCCCAAGAATTTTATGCCTCACTTGGTTAACTTTTTATCCTTTATATACACTAACAGAAACATTCTGTATCCAAGTTCTTAAATGCCTACCTATCTACAGTTTGCTCCCAGGGCTTTCACAGAAAAAAGCAAAAAAAAAAGCGAGTGGGAAGCAAGAACAAAAGCAGAAAAAAATAACTGAAGATAAAAATTGACAACCTTAGAAAAAAAAAGAGAAGGAGGCACGCGAGGCCACGAGAAAAACCAAGGGTTTCTTGAGATGCCTGCGACGACGAGCGCACAAGCAAGCTCTGTACACACATTTACAAAGAGTTACCTCATCATTCATAAATAGTTTTTTTTTTCCTTATAATACAACAGGTTAAGCTCGTCGACATCTCATCTTTCCCTGGGTCAAGTGTGCAAACTTTACAGGCCGCAAGAGAAATCATAAAGGACAACCGCCAATTCGAGAGAATGCTTCCCCCCTCAAGTGAACACTGAAGAAAAAGAAACAGAAAAAAATGATCTGAATCTGCCTTGAATGGGCAGACGTCGCTAAAGTGGTATGCACAGGATCCTAGTAAAATGACAGGTTGGCTGCACATGGTGAAAGATGGGCCACAAGTGACAGCATGTACAGGGTGACGAGCAAAATGCACACATAGCCTTTTTTTTTTGTGGTAATATGCAATGCTACATACAGGATAAGACAAACTTAAGATAAAAAATTTTAAAAGCCACGAGGAAACTTGGAAAAAAAAAAAGGACAGCAAGCCTTGTAACAAGAACTTTGATGTCTCTCCAAAATGCTGCATCCATGAGGTAGCCAGGTTTCCCCGACTCCACAAGCTAAACTGCCAACATTATTACTCAATTTTTTACACAGAGGTGACATTCTTGTATTGCATTTTTCTTTAAGTGACATGGCTGAATGCAATACTTGCAACTACCATTTAGAATAAATCTGAAGTATGTGTCACCTACTGTGGAAAATTTTCTCAGAGAAAGAAATAGCTACATCAGCAATTCTGACAACAAAACAACTTTTGCAGAGAAGCTGGAATGTTGTGCAGTGTCAGCCTCAACACAGATTGTGGTTGCGTTCCTTTTGCTGAGAAAATCCAGAAAGTTTTTCCTGGAATCACTTCCAATATGCTTCAGATGGGGAATGTTAGGTACTGCACCCAGATGTGGCAAATAAACAAAAATACACCAAGAACTGATACCTCTGCATGAAATTTTAGTACAACCAAGCCAGCAAGTGAACTGGAAAGGCCGCTTATACCTGGTTCCCATATTGATACAATATTTGGTATAATGTGCAGCCCAGCTTCAACACCTGATGACACAACTATTACTATGAAAGATTTTAAAAGCCACAGTTATGCCAAGTGAAACGTGACAACACACCGCCAAAATTACTTTTCTTGTGTGTCACCCAACACAACGCCCTCATTATCAGATAAGGCTGTAATCAAATGTATACAGCAAGCTTTGTTTTCTGAACTCTAAAACACCTGTGCCAACCTAATGCTCCCATCAAACCTCCAGTGGGACAAACCATCAGAACTCAGCCATAACCTGTCTGGTGGTGAACTGCACAACACACCAGTTAACGTCAACACAAAATCGACCATACTACTGTTGAAACACAGCTGCTGACGTCATTTCTTCAAACACCTCAGCAAACAGCATCGTGCAACTTTTAAACTCTTGTCCAAGGCTGGATTTGTTCCCTAAACCCAACACAACACCCTGTACATGCACCACTATGAGCAACCACCCCCTGCGAATTGCTGCAATGCAACCTATGCAACTGCGGTTTCTCTCTGAAGTCCCTATGGGGACGCAACGATCACTGTCGGCGGGTCCTACTGCTTTTTGCACTGCAAAAGTGTCGGTGATAAAAATTATACAATTTACATTTGTACAATTTGCTAAAAGAATGGTATAGAAAAAGAAATACTGGGGACACATCTGTCTGCCGCGGTGGTGGTTGGTGCTGCTTGAAATGTATGTATAGTATATTTATATGTATATATATATGTATATATATATATATATGGTACACAGTGTTTGAATGCGGCTTACGTACACAAATAGTCTATAAGTGGAAATAGTGAGTGCGTGTTGTCTACAGTTAAAACTATATATCTCTCTCTCTTTTTTTGCGTGTGTGATCTCCCCACATTTTACAAGAGCCACAGCAGGGCAGAGATAAAAGGGAACCATTAGCAGTCTTCAAGAAAAGAGGCAAATTTTGTTTTCCCCCACCACCACACAAGAAAAATAAGTATAATTAGGGCAAACACACTGTACAATGTAATTACAACACACCAAGCCTGACTAAAGTCTTGCTTCCACCAAGTACAACAGGCACCTTAAAAACGGCAGATGAAGGGGGAGGGGGCACAAAAAGCTTTCTTTGAAGCAGCAGGGAGTGCCTGCACTTGTGAACTTTACAAACGTTGCCCGCACACAGAGTATAGTCAAAGGGCACATTATGCGTTGTACATATTTATACAGACATATGTATAACACAGAAGCAGGAATTTGAGGCAGGTGGTGAGCAGGGAAAAACAACTTCAGGGCCAAATGCTCACACAAAGGTATTTCCACAGAGGAGCAAAGTATGCACACATCCACAGGTATTATTACATACATTATACATATATATATAGATATGGCCACACAAGAGGAAAGGCGGGAGGGAAAAAAAAAATTCTCACATGCTTCACAAATACACTTGGAAATACCTGCGCGGTACCACAAGAAACAAACAAAAAGGGCTAGCAAAAAAAGCAATACAAAAGACTCCGACACATGAAAATAATAATGAAACTGCGTAGTGGCATGCAAACTTGTGATCACACTCCACGCTCACAGTTTAAAAAAAATAATTTGAGAGACGCACAAAAAAATAGTGCATCTTGCAAAATGCACAGTGGCATGGAGTAGACAAATTAACGAAAAAAAGGGGGAAAAAAAAACCAACAACCTTTGCGCACACACAAGTTTGAAAAACTGTGTGGCAGGGCAAACACCTAAACACATTTAGTCACAATCCACTTCGCCCTTTCTGGAAGGGCTGACCAGAGGGATTTCCTTTCAAATCCCAAGGTATGCAAATGTGTCGAATTGATTACACACAGAGCTTCATGCCACAGCTTCACGCCAAATCTGTATTTTTTCCCTCCCCATGACATTATCCTGATCATTCTTTGAGCACTAAGTGCTCATTTGCTTTAGCAACAACTCTTAGCATTCGCTGCTACGATGTTTCCTTTTGCACTACATGATCCAGCTTTGGAGGAATCACCTTGACCTAAGGTATTGGGGCAGATTCTGTGATCATCTTGAGTAACTTCAGATAAAACAAATACAACAAGAAGCTTGCGATATGTTGCAAGATAACTCGTCTCTTAGAGCTTATGGAACATGGACATAGAATGGTGGTCAATAAGCCAGCTAAACCTATACGCAAATCAGAACAGCAGTCTAAATCTGAACATAAAATGCACGCTAGCAACCTATTACAGAGTTTAACTGAAATGGACACTTTGCTGGTGAATTCGAAGTTTATGAAGTATGTGGAGTTATGACATTTGCTACACAACTACACAGGCAAAGTTTGTAAAATGTGGTGGTAAATTTCAGTGATGAGAGATTATTTTTAAAAAAAGCTATGAGAGGTTAACCAAGGCACAGCCAAATTGTCTACCTTGGGAAAAAATCCAGCACTAAGGTGCACGCTGAACGCAAAGCTACCAGCGTCAAGACAACTTGAGATTTTTTTCCAGGAAACAATGGCCAGCCCAGCCAAACCATGGGTCACAAACGCTTTTAGAACGACAAATCTAAGAAGGGATTTAGACACAGACACGTGTTAAGCTAAACAAGCAGTGTGAAGTTTTCAAGTGCATCTACACAGAGAGAAGAAACACCTAGATGTGGCTTTTGCTTAAACTGCTTGTGAAACGGGAGCGATACCTCACTTGTAAATTAAGAAAGACGCACATTCTCTAGCCGTGCATGGACGGGGACATCATTCGGTGTTGATTATACTAAGAACCTAGAGCTAAAACTAATTACTTTGGCCTATCGCCTACATGAGAGAAAATAAGTCAAACGTGTACGAAACATGCAGTTTGATACAAGCTGTTTACCAAATCAAGTTTATACAAGTCTAGCTGACCTGGAGTGGAGTAGTGACTGCACGGTAAACTGGTGCTCCTAGTACCATTTGGCTATGCACATTGCTAAAAACAACAAAAAAGAAAGAGGGGGGGGGGGAGGATAGGATTATACATATGTTCAGTTACATGACACTCTTTACATACATATGCAGAAGGAAATAAATAAGCTTCTCACATCTGAGATCGCAACTAAGGTGAGAGGGGGAAAAAAAAAAGAAGAAAAGACACCTTTAAACATGTCCACTAAAAAAAAAAAAAAAAACCTGATCTGCCACAGTGCTTCAGAGAATTTACTGGCAAATAGAAAAAAGCCCCTAAACCTTTTGAACCCTTCCATGAAATAGAACTCCCCCTAAACCTTTCGAACCCTTCTATGAAATAGAACTCCTGTGTAATTGGGGCAGGTAAGACCATTATACTTATACAGCCACTTTATCTACAACCTGCCCAAGAATGACAATAAAAACAGTAGCAGGGTTAGCACAGGAGTCAGAAGAAAAATAGAAAAAAAAACCCCTGAATATTCAAGCAGACAGACAGATTTGGCAAGATTCTAACTTTGTTAGTTTTTTCATAATTTACAGCAATGTACACAATAGACAAGATTTGTAGGCAGCAAATGCCTTGTCACAGTTTTTTCCTTTTTTACAGTGTCCTAAAAACAGTCGCTTTGCAGAGGAGAGAATGAGTGTCTTTTTTTTTTTCTTTAAAAACTAGCTTACATGATGTGAAGGCTTGAATAGAGCTGTGCAGTTGCACAACACACCTTTGAAAAGCGAATAAAAAAGAGAAGAGTGAGGGCAAGTCCACGCCATGCTTTAGAGTGCTTGCAATTGTGCGCGCCTTTCTGTTCAATCTTCCATCACTCCCACAGCGGCACAATTTACAAATGCACAGATGCTGTGGAGTCGCTCCGTGCTCCTATGAGGTGCAGGTCCGCCACAATACCTGCCTTGTAGTTCTGAAGCTTCAAAAAACAAACTGTACAAAACGCACACAAAGCACTGTTCGCTGCTCCCAACAAAAGAAGCTGGCACACGAAACATGCTCCTTCGTCTGCAGAAGCATAGAGAAAATAGGAAAAGGAATAACAAAGAAGTCTTTAAAACAGTACTGCCTTGTCATGACAAGCTTTGAGAAGTTGAAAAACGATGAAAGAAGAAAGTGGTTAAGAAGAGAGGATGGGGAAACATGAAAAATGAGAAAGTATGGGATGATGGGTCGACAGTGTCTCTGTACAAACTGCTGACAAGATGCTGTACAAAACAACGGAGGGAAATGAGAAAGCAAACTGCACACGAGATGCTCTTCCCAACAGAGGACCTTCCCTTACCCAAGAATGTCAGCTCAAGGAAAGCAACTTTCTGGCTCCATGTCAGAAGCATATTTCATGCGCAGTCTGCAGGAAACCCAGAACGAGTTTTAAGGCAAAGCAGGCAAACAAGCACCTCAACACTGTACACAGAAAAGAGAGGGAGTTATCAGTTGCACAACATGCTTCTTTCAATGCAACTGACGATCCCTTGTGCGAACTAAAGTCTTGGGAGAAGCCGGAGATGGAAAATTGCACAAATGTTTCTCCAACAGCCCCAGCAAAAAGAAAGAAAGGGGGGGTGGGGGACGAATGAAGAAAGTTAGGCTAACATAATTTACAGCATGAGAACTAGTCAAGGCGAGGAGGAAAGGTGATATAACAGTGACAAAGGGCCTTTTGATAGAAAGAGATGTCGGCACTTTCGCCATGTGCTGCACCTGACAGCTCACTTCATGCTCAACGATCGTAGAGAGAAAACGAAAAGAAATGTAGGAAACAGCGTTCCCATGAAGTGCTCGCAGGTTACCGAGGCAGAGCATGTGTGTAGGAAATTAGCATTTAAAGAGAAAAGGGCAACAAGAGAAAGCGGAGCGTGTAGGAGATGTACGAGATGAGGGCTAAAGATGCAGTGTCACTTTTCAAAGACACAGCGCGCTGAAGTGTAGAAAGGTCAGGCAAAAGCGCCACCTAGCTACAACAGGGAGCCCTTGGGGCTTCTAAGTTTCTGGCCTTGCAAAGATCCAGGCAGCAAAAGCCAGAGGTGCACAGGAGCTCCCAATATCACTTGTGTCTCAATGAAAAGGCTGCACCGTTTAACAGAAGAGATGGAGAGAGAGAGAGAGAGCGCCACACAAAGGAGAACAGCTGCGCAGCGACTGCGCAAACCAGATGCATAAACGCCCGCGCCCTGCCCCGTTTCTTTCATGGTGCACGACGGGCAAGGAGCTAGGCCTGCCGTCACACACAGCACCCCGATGTAACGTTTGGTGGCCACGCAGAGGAGGAGAGAGGGGATGAGCAGGTGCCTCAGAGGGCCCCGTTCGAAGTGCCGCTCTGACCGCCTCCCGAAGAGAGGATCTGGTCACCGCTCTTGAGCAGGTGCTTCTCGAGCTTGGCCAGGATGTGCTTGCCGTAGGTGTACTTGCGCAGCGAGGGCACATGCGGACGGATCTTGTGTAGCAGCAGCTTGCGCTGAGGTGGCTCGGCCACCTCTATCATCTTCTGCACCACGTAGTTGGCATACTGGTCCTTCATCATTGTGTATAAGGCACTGTGAGGCCTGCAACAAAGCCCACAGAGGTCTGGGTCACACCACACTACAATTTGAGCAAGCTGCTGCTTGCAAACTGCTTTGCCTCACACATGAATAACAAGTCACCCAAGTTTACACAAACCAACGCTATACAGAATTTTAATGCTCAGGCTGATTCCTCAACAGCCAGCCGTTTTCAAATGAGCTAAAGTAATACCTCGAAACAAAGACATCTTTATTTCTGCATCTACAAGTCTCTTGGTTGTCAGTTAGTTATCAGAGTATTTCAGCAAGAGAAAGAAAAGGGTCAAGCATCTTTTGAAGCTTGTAAACAAAGTTTAAAAATTCTTTACGTGCCTCGTCAAACTTATCTTCAATCTGCAATAGAGATAGCACTGACTGCAGGCTTTGGTGCCTCTTATGAGTTGTGTAAGGCAGTACAGCACGGACAACTTCCAGTGAACTGACCCTGGCAAAATGTTCAAAAGGATTTTGAAGTAATAAGCATCTGTAAAGCATGGGCACTTCGTCCACTTTTGAGAACAGTTGAAGTGCAGTAAACTCCTGTTAAAGTAAACTGAGAATTCTCAGATATACTGAAAACGTGGGAACATTTGCTCACTGCAAAAAGAAAAAAAAAAAAGAGAGAGAACCTCTCTCACACACACACACACACACACACACACACACACACACACACACACACACACACACACACAGAGACAGACAGACAGAGAGGGAGAGAGACTTAATATGAACCGCTTCACATTTACTCTTCAGTTAAGACTAACTTTCACAGTGACCGCCAACCCTGGCTATTCTGTGCGGTGGGGATTGTAGTCCCGGACTGGGTGTACCCACAGAACATAAATAGAGAGAGAAAGAAAGAGAGAGAGAGAAGAAAAAACAAGTGTTGGCATGGCAGTGCTAAGGGAGGGAGCGAGAGAAAGGAGAAAGAAAAATGGGATAAGGTATATACAGTGAAACCTCAGTAAACCGTAGTTGGCCGGAGCTCAGAAAAATACGCACTAAACGCTATAGTACAGCTTAACCGTAATAGCATGAGATTGCCCACTTACCTGTCAAAAACGGAATTTAGAGAGAGTACGATGAAAGGGCGAAAACATGCACTACTTATTTACTTCGGTCGACAAAAGTATTATTTTCATTTGATGCCGCGGTGGCCTAGCAGCGACAACAGCGGCCTCTTACTTACTGAAGCTGTGAGCCAGCTTTTCGCCAGCCCCCTCTTCTCGGCTAACACTCGCATGGGAGATTCCTTGTTGGCATTGCACGTTCTCCGTGGATGCGCACGGTAGTGCTGCAGAAGTCACAGGGCACCTTTTTGATTTCAGGGTACTCCTCTCGTCACAACGATTGCATTCTCGAGGCTGACGTAACGTGCAGTTTCTGTCACTGTCGGGCCTAAATCACCTGTGCTGTCGCATTCCTTGTCGTCCTCATTACTGTTGTTAGGCGACACTTCGGCAACAACAGAGGCAACGATGGTGAAAAGTCGAACCTCGTAGCCAACATCTCTTTGCAGTCGCAACAGAACTCCCTAGGAACTTCTTCGCATGCCAAATGCCACACACCATAGTCAACGGTGGGTCCCTGTCGCGTGCCAACGCCGACTTGTTTGTGTAATGTTCAATAGCACGAACGATGTCCAGTTTTTCTTCTATGCTGAGCACCTGGCGATTTTTTTATCCGAGCTTCGGCATGATGCGAGTCCTAGCTTGCACGATGCCACAATGCTCTCTGGCACGGCGCTGCAATGATGTTGATGTGGCTTCACGCACAAACGCACAGGACGCTTCAAGGCCGTTGTTCTGATTTCTGAAGCATGTTGTTCTGCCGGGCCACTCGATGGGGACGACGCAATGGCGCGTTTGCACGACGAAGAGTGGAAACCCTACGTGTTTACCAATACATACACACTAAGCTGGTACGATTTATGCGGATACAAAACGCATTATGTTCTATGGTCGCTGAGTCCGGGATTTGGCTTTACTACCTTTAAAGCGAAACTACTGTTTAAGCAGGCACGGTTTAACGAGGCTTTACTGTACAGTCAAACCCGGATATATTGAACTCGAAGGGGGATCGCAAAATAGTTCAACATATCGATAATTTGATGTACAGAGATCGGCATGAGATGCTGCTCGCGGTCGGGACAAATGTTGACTTATCGGAGCATTCAAGAGCAGCGAAGTCCATACGTGCAACGTGAAGGCGCACTTTGTTATGAGAAGGGGGAGGGAACGCTAATCTTTGACTGTTTCTTGGTCTGGGAAATGAAGTTGAAAATGCTGCTTTCAATCATCACGAGACTTTGCAGGTGCGATAGTCCGGTGCCCTCCATTTCACAGTAACAACGCCGAATCAGGCTGAACGCCGACACCAGCTCAGCGGTTGTGCACAGGCGCATTTCCTCGTGACCACGGTGACCTTTGTAACCACTGGAATTGCCTTCCTCTTGGGTGCCAGCAATTACTGCCACCATGTCCTTGTCAGCTAGAGCGGCTACAGCTTGAACATTCGTCTACGGCCACTGCAGGACCTGCCTTGCAGAAACAATTGGCCACTGTGACCTGCTTAACGTCATTCCAGGCGCCAGTGATCATCTGAATGGCCCCCAACAGGTCGACTCCCATGCGGTGGTTAATTAGGAGCCTGAACAAACCTCCTCCTGTAGCGAACCTTCTGTGCCTTTATGATGCCCTGGTCCAGTGGCTGCAACCTCGCTGTTGTCTTAGGCGGGAGAAATTTCAATTCTATATGCTGCAGCTCACAAGTGGTGTGATGGCCTGAGCAGTTGTTGACAAGAAGGCAGACTCGGCAGCCTGACATGCCCAATTCAGTGTCCCATACCTGAAGGCAATCAGAAAAAAGCTGCCATGTCATCCACGCTTTCCTGTTAAAGCCGTAGCGTACTGGAAGCTGCTTACAGCTCTTGAAGCACCGAGGTAACATACTTCTTCCAATCATAAATGGCTTCAGCTGGCAAGATCCATCCATATTTGCTGCGAGCAAAACCGTAATGCACACTTTGCTCATCTTCCCACCGTGACATGTGCTCCAAGGGAGCACGTCATGAGCACATGGGCGTCTTGCATGGCAGCATTTGCCAGAAATGTTCAGTCTCATCCTCACTGAAGATTTCTGTGGGAGAAACTCTGCGGCAATCCTCAGCCACTCCTCGGAAAGCCACTATTGCATTTCCTGGCAGCTGACAGCTCCTCTTTTGCCTGAAATGGCTTTTCCCACAATGCTGTGGCGGCTTTTGAACCTCTGCAGTCACCCAGTGCCACCGCAAGAGTTTTCCTCGCCGAAAGCAGCTGCAAACCATTTCGCCTTTTCCATCAACATGGGCCATCCACAGGAATGTTTTTAGCTTGGACCTCCAGAAACCACGCATGCAATGCTTCCGCTTCTTTACGTTCACAGCCGCCATAGCTTGTACTACACGACAAAGCCGCACGTCACACACGCCACGCACGGAACATTCACCACACACAAAAGAAAGCGACGGGCATTCTGTCTGGCATGCGCTGATCTGGCTTTTCGGTGCTTGTGTACTGCTGGGAAGGAGAAAAAGAAAAGAGGGAAGGACAGAGAGAGTGGAAAGAGAGCTCGGCAGCGCTCGGCATTAATGGCCGTAATGGCACATGCACTGTGCCTCCCTCACACCCTCGCTCGCTTTTTCGCGTCGTCTCCTCCACTGCGGCTCCATTGGCTTCGTCTGCACTGTACTGGCCTTCGCCAAACTGGTTTTCTCGTTCCTTCAGACACGTGGCTTGCAAATGTCACGGGGTGCCGCGCGCCACACAACTCGCGGGAGATGCGAGGGGCATTGGGGAAAGTGCACCTTCCAGGGCGCGGCACTGCTCTAGATCGGCTGTCGCCAAGCCGGTTAGCCATATAGGACTCCGAAAACGTTGCTTGTTGCAGTATTTTGTTTCAGATAAAAAAAAAATGCTTAGTAATGGTTTCCACTGGTCGAGCAGCCTCTTCAAACACTTTCCCAACAGCCAATGTGCCGGCGAATGCTTCAACATATTTCTGACCTCGGCGCAATACATTCTTTTTGAACTCTTTAAGTCAATATTCCCGTTTCGAGCTATTCTCAAGGGGGGTGAGAGAAAACCGTCAACCAAAGCCTTGTCAACCTTCACAGGAAGACACGGAGCTCCTTTTAGGGCAGCCAAATTGATGAGATGGCACAGGCAACCAACCCCTATCAAACCTGGTTGAGCCTCTCTCAATACAGTAGAAACACCGTTTTTCTTGCTGATGATGACATTGGCATTGTCCGAGCACGTAGCCAACAGGTTTCCAACAGTCAAATTCCGAGACTTCATCTTGTCCAGAACCAGATTTGCAATCTTGTGACCCGTTGCTTCCTCTTGGATTGTCCCTAGGCAAAGGCGGCGGCTTTCAACTCTACTCGTTTCTTTAACGAAATATGCCGCAACAACGGGGTAAAGCTGCGTCTCCCTATTGTTACTGCCATCCACAGCGAACGGAAATACTTGCTGTTTTAGGGAATACAGCAAAGGAGTCTCCGCATTGGCAGCCATTTTCCGAACTGACGTTGCCTTTGTTCATCCACATGCATAGCGTTTCGCTTCTTCGCACTTGGGGAACATCTTCCGGAAAAGCAGTCCGGCATGGTTGCCGCCACTCAGCGGGATGTTGTGTTCAAGTAAAATGCAGTGAAGAGGCATTCTGCACAAATCACACCGAGGTTGTTGTTGCTGAGTACAAAACTTGCTAGGCTTGGCTGGCTGTCCGCGGCTCGCGTGTGTCCCTGATGCCATACTTGCCGCCATGTGAGATGTTCACATAACAGGCACATGTGGTGCAGAATCCGAACTTCACCCCTTTCTTCGACGGCATGAAGCACGGAAATTCTGCCGTGTACGATTTCAAAAACACTTGGAAGTACTGTCGGGGCTTTGAGCCCGCCATTGCACTGCGAATTGCATTGCACTGCCAGAGTCACACTGCGTCCAACGCGGCAGCTAGTCAAAAGCCGAGGCCAACAGTGCAGTGCTTGAACCTGACTGAAATCCAAACCCGCGCGAACAAAGGTTTGCGGAGGCACTAGAGGCACTATCGGGACTATCGAGCTTTGGATATGGATTTGTGACCACCCCAGTAGACGACAGAAGTCATTACAACCTTGCAGCTGCTGATGATGCTACCACGCATACGTATTGCCCTCTCGTGGCGGCGCAAGGTACCAGGGTGTAGTTTTACTACATTTTCACATTCTTTTTTTTTTTTGCATACACAGTCGCCGACCGATTTTCCGGACTCCAAAAATTCGGACATGCCCGATTATTCGGTCAGCCTCGCGGCACCGCCATTCTCCTCATAGACCATAATGTATAACAACTGCCGAAAGTTCGGACACCTTGCAACCTCTCGTCTGATTTTTCGGACACTCCTTGAGCCAACTCGGTCGAGAGCACCATGCACCGACTCTGACCGGTGCATGGTTCGACTTGCTGAACGCCATTTTTGTTTTGAACGGAGCTTCCTTGCTGCCCCATGAAGTGGCGCTACTGGAAATTCCCGCTCATCATCATCGTTTCTGCCTGGTTCGATAGAGTGGCTCTGCAGCAGTTCCGGTTTCAGCTTAGTAAGCCATGTCAAGACAATCCAGCAGCTGATTTGTTTCTTCGCGCACGACGCTGCGAGCAGGCCGCGTTTTCGTTTGTGCGACTGGTGTCGGCACGGTGGTGTTTGTGTGCTGTGTCGAGGTTTCGGTGATCCAACACGCCATACGTGAACATCGCGTCAAGGGTCTAATGGCGCCGACAGTGCACGCGCAGACTGCGCTGGGGAATGCCGGCAAGCGGGTGCCGGGAGGCCTAAGACTTGTCGCCTTCCGATGCGCTCCCTACTGATGCGGAAAATATTCTGCCGAGACTTGCGCAGTGGTTGCATTGCGATTCCGGACACCGTCTCGTTCGACAGTTTCACAGGTGCTGACACTGCTGTATTGACATGCGCAGAACTCGACGACGGCAAGATCATTCGTCAGGTTTCTGCTGCACCGCCGTACGATGACTCTCGAGTCGGAAGATGACGCACCATGTGCTATGCTGCCGTCGCATGCGGAGCGTGTACAAGCAGTGACTGTGCTTTCAGCCGCCAATAGTGACCGTACGACCCTCTCCGAGATTCAGGCTTATCTGATTGCGCGTAAACGGAACAGCATGCAACGGCGCATTCACGATTTCTTCCAAGCCTACTGCCGAGCCCGAATAAGTGCGTGAAAATAAAGGATTTAATTTTTTTTTCTTAATCTGCTTTTTCGGACACCTGTTTATTCGGACATTTTCGCAGTCCCCGTGAGGTCCGAATAAACGGTCGGCGACTGTTAAATGTTTTCCGTAAAATTTCAAGCAAGGCTAGCAAAATCGTAAGACTGCTTGAAATTCATACATTTTACGGAAAATTCGGAAGAGTTGGCAGGTATGCAATCAGCACTAGGATGCTGATAAAGCAGATACAGAGAACTGCAAGGCGGATGGTGGACTAACCTAAGCACATGCGCTACAGCACATGAAGTTGGATTCGAGTAAATATGGTACAGGCTAGTCATCACGAAATACAGTTCAAATGCATCCAGAATGATCCCTCAAACACAGCCTTTCATCACGTGCAACAGAGGCAAAATACATAAGCAGCCACATCCCCTACTTACCCATCAACGTAGGCGCACACCTCCTCAATCAGGAGGGCACGCTCCGAGCGTGAGGCATGCGTGACACACTTCTCGACCACGTTGCTGGCAAACTTGTGCTGGGAGAGGGGCAGCACTCGGCCCCGGACGGCGGCCACGATGCGACCCTTGTCCTCAGGCCGGCCGTGCTCCAGCACGTGCTGTACCACGTAGTTGCCATACTGGTCCTGCACCAGCTGCTCCGTGTGCTGGTGGAGCTCCTCCAGCACAGGGCCTGTCTGCTCACCTGTGCAGTGCTCCAGTATGCGCTGGATCACCCGGCATCCGTATGGGTGCGTCGACAGACCGAACACCTGCGAACGTCGAAGTGAACAGTGGCATGTTTCACCAAATTGCTGGGCAGTTTGTTTACGTCTGCTCGAGTGCCCCTCAATTTTCACCAGAAGATGCCTCCTCACCTGTCCTTGAAAGGCGTTGATGATAAATTGCAGTGCTGAGGGATCCACACACTCTATACACTTCTGTACAACGTGGTTGCCATTCTGGTCTTTTACACATTTCAGCACATGGCCATCCAGCTCTTTCACGACCTCTTTCTGCAAACAGGCAAGGAAATAAAAGAAAACATGGCACATAAAAGTAAGGAAGTCAGAAAGAATAGTAAGACAATGTTCGAAACCTGCTCACATGAAGCCAAGCTAAAATGGTGTGTAACTGAACTTAGATGTGGCGGCAGATGAACACGTAGGAAGTATTTTGGACAAATTACTTTCATAATTCTTACTTCGTAAAATCTGCTGTACAGTGGAATATGAATCTAACTAATCATGAATATATTTAGTGGATGTGTGCAAATACAGAAATTTTTAAATAATGTTAAAAACAATTACATAAGATTTCCATTACTCCAGTTAATTCGATTTTTTGAACATGCGATACTGGCCCATGGGCCCAAACTTTTGTTATTTCTATCCTAAAATTGGCTTTCACTAGATAATTCAAACTTGAACAGTCAGCATGCACGTGCGTTGACCACTTGGTGACCTCAGTACACTGCGGCAAAACTGACTTTAGGAGCCAGTGCAGTTTTCTTGCTAAAAAATCGGGCGCACATTCAATTTAAACTTTTTTTTTTTAGGAGCTCCAACACCTTTCCATACGTTCCATGTCAGTTTTGTACTTTGGACACATAAGAAGTGGGCACACGCTTGATTCAGTGTCATGTAAGTATCAGGAAACTACTGCCAAATATGAATGGTGTATGCTGCTTTTTTTTTTGCATCATGATTAATTCAACCTGCCAGATAATTCCATCAATTTCATATCCAGTAGAATTAACGGAAGTCGACGGTGTGCGGGTGCGCGCGTGTGTGCGTATGTATATTATATATACATGCACACACACATAAAATAATCACAAACACCTTTCATGAGCAGACACAGTAGGGCCTTGAGAAGAGCCTAATTCAAGCCTTCTTGAATGCTCTTTTGGAGATAAGGTTAATGTAATATTCGGCCCATGCCATGCTGTCATGCTGCACTACAATACTAACAGCATGACATTTGACTGACCGAAGAATAAAAATAGTCTGAATTGACTGAAAGACGAATTATCCGATGGACCACAAAAACAATAATTGCTTATGTCAGCATGACTATATCAAAGAAAGCCGCAATTCGTGTTTCTAGTTTTACACGAAATCTGCATGGTAGCTGGAATTCCTTACAAGTGCTCACAATGGCAACGGCCTTGCTATTTTCGTCATATTGTGGTAGCAGTGATTGCAAGAAAAGCACCAAATCTCAATACCGTGGCAATGTAACAGAAGTTGATCACACTGCGATAGCTGAATGATTGCGATTGTTTTTTCACAAAATTATCCACCACTTTTATCGCTAACTTGCCACGCTCCTCGAGATGCCACATGAAGCTGCTTATGACACTGACGTACAAAAATTCACTCACAATAGCAATCAAATAAGTTGCCCAGGACCACGTCACTATTTACATAGTCAATGACCAATTTCCCGGACAACCAATATTTCGGACATGCCCGATATGCGGACGCCTATCTGGCAATGTACAAGAATGTGTGGAATTTCGGTCACTGAAACCCTTGGACGTTTGATTTTTCGCACTTTGGCCGTGACCGCAGGTCTGAAACAGTATTGACTGAAGCCATCACCGCCACAATTTTGATTATCTTGAAGCCTCGAACAGGCGTTTTCGCACAGAACTGCTAGCAGCCGTAGCCACCACTGCGGCAATGTAGCTAGCTACCGTATTTACACGATTGTAAGTCGACTCGAATGTAAGTCGACCCCCCCCCCCATATCGCGTGACCGAAAAAAAAAAAAAAGCATCACCGAGGGCACATTCGATAACGAAAATTTATTAGTAGCTGACATGGTCACTGGACTACTCGTCTTCACTAGTGCTGCCATCGTCATCGTTGCTGAAGTCCCACAGCGCGTCGTGGTGCAGCGAAATTTCAAATTTGGCAAACGACCGCACCAGGACATCTTGCAGAATAGCAGCCCACGCCAAATGCACTCAACCGCACGCAGCCGTCAGGGAGGCTCTTTTGACAGGTCCGATTGGCGTAATTTCGCAGTCTTCTGCCGCCAGCCACTCGTTGTACTCACGGCGGAGCAGAACCTTAAAATTAAGGCGAAGGTCCGGGCTTGTTTCACGACCACGTCGCACTTCACTGGCAGTGACCGATCACGCATTTCAGCGACGTACGCCGCAAGTTTAGCCTACGGCTCTGGAAAGCGTCCAAACTTTGGCACGTGGGAAATTTCTCACTTGTCATACCAGGTGAAAATTTCGCTTCGCTGCAGTCGCCACTCTCGCACCAGCCGTTTACAAACATCGAAATTGCGGCCCGCTGTGCAGTGATTTGTTTCTTCGGCGTAAAGGATGGCAGCCCTTTTGAACGGTGCTGTGAACGAGTGCCGAACGATTAGTGGGCCTGGAGCACTCATGACGACTGGGGAAGCATAGAAGTAGCACGTAGCCGGCACTCAAGTAGAACACGTCAAATCAATACCATGCCAATACTAATCCCTTCAAGCAGAGAAAGAGAAACCAGCGAGCAGTGTCTGCTCTTCCATGAACTACCGATACTCCCCGCAAGCGCCGCCGTTCTGAGGGTGCCGCCGCAAATGGGAACAGCGGCGCTTCCATCAACTATCGACATCCCCCATGAGTGTTGCATGCACTGTAAAACTCTCAAAAATGTTGAAAAACCCTTCCGCAAAGCGAAATAACATGCGGGATAGCGAAAAGATACGGGTAGGGCCATATAGCAAACATAAAATTCTAACTACGTCGTAGCTCCCGTTGGTATCGCTTTTTTTTGGCGGGGCCATGTTTCAGTTTCGTTTGTAAGTCGACCCCCCAACTTCAGACTTTCAAATTTAAAAAAAGGGGTCGACTTACAATCGTGTAAATACGGTACTTGGACTTTCGCTACCAAGCTTTTTTTTTGTTTGGTGCTTTGTTTGCCATTAAAACATTTCGCCACTGTTACCAATGGTGCCGACTCCGCCTTTGTAATCCTCGCCAATGGCTTTGAAGCTTGGAATGCACGAGTTGCATAAACCCCATACCTGAATGTCAGCTTTGCCTCAATACAGCAGTATTACGCGGTGAAGTTTTCACAGACTACAGTAAAAAGTTGTTAAACAATAGCTTCGTTTTAAAAGTAGTAAAGTCAAATCCCCGACTCAGCGGCCACTGAACATAATGTGTTTTGTATCCGCATAAACCATACCAGGTTATTGCGTACCCATCTGTTAACACAAAGTGTTGACACATTTCGTGGCGCAAACACGGTGGTGCATCGTCTCCATCAGCAGCCCCTGCAGAACAACAAGCTTCAGAAATCAGAAAAGCCTTCAAGCACCCTGTGCGTTTGCACGTGAAGCCAAATCAACATCATTTCAGCGCCGTGCCATACAGCGTTGCGGCGTCGTGCAAAGAAGGACTTACGTCGTGCCGAAGCTTGGATAAAAATGACGCCAGGTGCTCAGCATAGAAGAAAAATTGGACATCGTGCTATCGAACGCGACACGAAGTCGGCGCTGGCATGTGCCAAGGATCTACTGTTGACTACGGCGTGCAGCACTTGGAATGCTAAGAAGCTGCTCGGCAGCGCTGGTGCGAATGCGAAGAGATGTCAACTACAAGGTTCGATTTTTCGACATCGCTGCCTCTGTTGTTGCCGAAGTGTCGACTACAGTATACACCACAGGGTCAAACAATCACCAAAAAGTACTACAGGGATGTCCTACGATGCCTACGTGATGCTGTGCGGCGCAACAGATTGGAATTGTGGTCAACAGGAAACTGGCACATCCATCGCGATAATGCTCTTGCACATTCCTCGCACTTCATTCAGACTTTTTTGGCGAAAAACCAGACTCTTGTAGTTCAACAGGCTTCTTACTCTCCTGATACGGCCCCTCGCGACTTCTGTCTAGTTCCCAAAATCAAGAGGCCATTGAAAGGAGCACGATTTCAGACAAGAGAGGACATTATGACTGCAACGACAGCTGAGCTAAACTCCATTCCGAAAGAGGCCTTCTCGGAATGCTTCCAACAATGGCAGCACTGTGTGGAGTCCCAAGGAGACTACTTTAAGAGGGGACGCGGCTTTCGCATTGCGAAAAATTGCCAAAAAAGTCTTTTTTTTTTTTTAAATCACATTTTCAGTTTCTATAACCTTTCTTCAATCTGAAACCCAAATATCATCACTGTAAACCACTTAGAAGTGCTCTAAACATTCGTTTTATCAGCCAAGGTGGCAAAAAATCTAGCATAAATCAAGAAAGAACAGCATTTTCCAAGCCACAATATCGAGGGTCGACTTCTCGAGCCCGCGACTAGGAATTTCGCACATCGGCACCTCGGACTACTCGAATAAGCGCACTGAGGGTCTACTCCCCGAACCCGCGACTAGGCATCTAGCGCGTCGGCACCTCGAACTGCGTGACTAAGCACATCGTGCATCGGCTCCTTGTATCTGCAGCTAGGCATTTCGCACATCGGCACCTCGGACCCGCAAACAAGCATATTGCGTGTTCACTCTATTACGATATTGTCATGATAGTTCGTAACAATATCTATCATACCACCCCTTCATAAAGAGAACCTCATCATTAGCTCTGTTCACTAGGCCCCTTGGGGTGGCACAGACACCTGGCTGCAGAAGTGATCGAGGCATCATACAAAAGTAAAATTCTGGAAAGCACCTATAGCAGCTGCATATCTATCACTGTCTCTCTGTTCTACAACCATTCTCAAGTAAAGGTGATGACTTGGGAGGCTGCTGACACTCAGAGCCTTCATTCAGTAACATGGTCAACTCTACCAAAAGAAGAAAAAAAAAAAAAAGCCTTACTGATTGTACTGAAGATTGCTATCAATCGGGCAGCCTACGGGTACACGCTACCTGAATGTACACTGGAACTATACTCATGCCCACACAGCGTTCTGCACGTCACTTGGCTTGAAACCTAGGCACCATGCTCTTTGTAGAGCAGCAGCAGCAAAGAATGCCCTTTAATAAGGAAAAGGGGGAGGAGGGGGGGAGCACACCAGACCAGAGGCCACATGTACAAGAAGCCCCACATCACAACACACCCCAAAGACTACAAATTTGGTGCCTCTTAGAGAACTGAAGAGAAGGTGAAACTTTGAGCCGTTTTCTCAAAACTGTTTTTCTACCTTTCTGCTCAGTTTCTGGAGCCGATTTCTTTGTTACCGTTTAACATATTTTGACTCGTTTTTCTTTTTTCATGTTCCTTGGGCTGCAATGTAGGTCGTAACATCCTCACTTTCTTATCTTGACCCTTTGCATGTTTACAATATGGCTATTCGTCTACCCTGAAAGTGCGCTTGAGGTGAAGGTAACATAAAATCTGGCACTCTAAAAAAATTTGTGTGGTGGAAAAAAAAGGGGAGGGGGGGGGGGGAATGCAAGAATGTCGCGACCTTCAGCACGCATTTGGCTATGCAGTCAATACTTAACAAGCCTTCTATCACGTTTTCTAAGTTCCCTAAGCTCTCCAGAAAGAGAGGGAAAAATTCTGCTCAATTTTATTGAATAAAATGTTCTCAAGATATCACTCTGAAACTTTTAGGGAAGCATCAGGGAAACATTCTAAACATTTGTGCCAATTTTCATCAAAATCCATCAAGAAATAAGGAAGTTGATTTTCAAAGCCATGTCCCCCATTAAGGGTGGTTAGGTTTACAATGCTCCAGTTAAGCCAGTTTTTTTCCTCCGGCCAAAGTCAGATACTTTTCTAACAGACCTCGCATGTTTGAATTAACCATCGCAAGTGCTTGTGTGCACGAATTACTGGGAGTTTTCGCCCATTGAAATACACATAGCTTTGACTACTGCATCAGTTCGAATTGACGAGATTCATCTGTACTAAGGGTAAAAACGTATGACCCACATTACTAAGAAGTTTGGTCGACAACTGCAGGTGACATCTACTAATACGAAGCAATGCACGAATACGAGATGCCGACGCGCAATGCATGCAGCTACGGTAAGCTCATGTTTATGCTCCTTGCATGGGGCCTAGGTTAGCAGTTCCTCCGAGTAGGGAATTTTATAGGGAAGTTTCGACGTGACCACTTGCCAAGAGTCATTGCGGCACGAGACGCTGACGCACATCGAGCTGGTGGGGCCCACCGAGCTAGTGGGGCCAGAGCAGTCAGAGACGGGCTTTGTCGTTTTCCTATAGCATAGCGACGAGAAACCGAACAAAATTAGCAGAAGGGCAATGCTGGAATATAATGCCGCTAAAACATAACGTGATACTCACTTCCCACTGCCTGCAGCAAGGAAAGGCTAGGCATTTTATAACTTACTAAAATCATGCAATACGTTTCCAATGACTCTATGCCATATGCAATGGTAATAGTGGTGCGCTCCGGCACCCTTTTTCACGGACCGGTTTGTGGCGGTGGAGCTCATGCTGCTGGCTTCAGCGGTATGTCTGACAGCGAACGCACAGCAGACCTCCCAGAGACAGCACACAGTATGTACATATATTTCATTCGTCGGCCCCTTTATTTTGGCATCACTCTGACATGAGCTTGTCTACGGTGCCTGGCACATATGGTGAGTGCACACCTTGTGTTGGTTCTTTCTCGAACGCTTAGCCAAAGAACAGTGTCTAGTGCTTGCACGTGGTCATGCTGTGCTGAGTCAGGCTTATCAGAGGCCCAACCTGATGAGAACTTCCCTAGCTCTCACGAGAGGGTCCGGTGGTTGTCGTAAGAGCACTGAACATGGCCATCGGGTGCCATCCTCCCACAGCAGTGTGCTAGTGGCACGAGAGGCAAAAAGACTTTTTCCATTAATTTAGGGCAATACTGTTTTTTCTTGCATACGCAGGGCTCAGTGCCCCCCCTTTTGCAGCCAGAGCATGCACATAGCAACACGCTATATTTAGCGAGGCAACGGCTGATGAGGCATTGTGGCTCACCAAGCCCTACCCTGCAATGGTCGGTATGCCTTTAAGACACCAGACCATCATGATGCACTCTAAACAAATAGGTAAAGATGCTTATCGTGATAACAGTGGCGGCAACGACCCCCCGAAGAGAAAACAGAGTACACACTGGTATTTTTATGTGACGTGTGGCCGGGTACTGTGAGGAAGCCACTGTGGCGGGTGCCTACTGCTCTCGATCGTGCGCGCCTTGTGGCTTTCCTAGCTCCCATTCAATTTAGCAGCCATGAAATGTACCATACAATCACAGTTTGGCAATGTATTCAATGTTAGTGCCGAAAGATTGTGCTTTCCGAGAACGCATCAATTGGTAAAAAAAGAAACGCAGCTATATTGGGCCATTTTTTGTGCTCTTTGTCACGAATGAAACAGGATCCTATCAATGAGGTCCTACTGTATACATTTTTTCCTGAATGCCAAGATGTCAGCAATCCTAAGCCTCGGAGAAAATCAGTCAAGAGAAAGATGCAGAATAAGAAAACATGACAAAATAGGTCAAACCCCACCTCTCCTATCCCTTCTTAATAAAATGTGTTTACACACCTGCTGATCGGGTGAGATGGACTCGAGGGCCTTCTGAATGACACGGCAGCCGTACATCTGCAAGGCCAGGGGCAGCACGTGCCCCTTGACCTTTAGGGCTAGAGCCTGCTTCTGCTCTGTGCTGCCAAACTCAAAAAACTTTTGTATCACGTAGTTGCCAAAGACGTCTGTCATCAGGTTGTACGCAGCTCCTAGTATTTCCGAGAACACCAGCTGCTTCTCTGCCAATGTCGCTCTTTCAAGCTTTTGCTGAATGAACCTGCAAGCAAAAATGTTCAAATTATAGCAAATGTCCATGCAAATGCCACTGGTTAGGTATATCTGCCAAATAAATTTATTGGAATGCAGTTTCACTGAAAAAGCATGAGCTCTTCCCTGCTTGAGAACGCAGCCAAGGAACTGGCACATGCACTATGCACAACCAGCTGGTAAACGCACAATTGCCTTGAATACCTTGCTGCAACTACGGTCGACTTTCGTTACAACAGACACTGATAATCCAACGAGAAACGTCCCGTTTTATTTGAACACCGTAATGTCCGAAACGCCTCACTTCCGAAACTTTGGTCACCATGTGTAACAACGTTATTGCAAAGAGTGAGTAATGTACGCCCAAAGTCAATTTAAAGAAAAGTTGCAGTTTTGCCCGAATAGCAAATTAGTAGACAGCTATGCGAAGTACGGATAGTAGTTTTATCAGCCATATAAAGTTGTAAACATTAGCTAACTAAATTAACAATACGATGTCACGCACGCACAGATAAACATTAATACAGTCGCCGACCGATTTTCCGGACTCATGAATACAGTCGCCGACCGATTTTCCGGACTCCAAAAATTCAGACATGCCCGATTATTCGATCGGCTTCGCGGCACCGCCATTCTCCCCATAGACCATAATGTATAACAACTGCCGAAAGTTTGGACACCTTGCAACCTCTCGTCTGATTTTTCGGACACTCCTTGAGCCAACTCGATCGAGGGCATCATGCACCGACTCTGACTGGCACATAGTTCGACATTCGACACAGTGCTGAATAGTCGGCCAATCGTAGGCGTCAGCGTCCTGTCAGTCTAGCATCAACCCAGTGTTACCACGCGTTAAAAGAGTACGTGAAGTCAGGCACGCGCTGCCGCCACCTGCAACACTGGGCCGATGCTGCAAGAAGACTGCATCAGCAATGTGTTTTTGAAGTCTCGCCCAAGTGTAACGCAGGGGTTTATCGATAAATTTGACAGCCATTAATGCAAAGCGGCAACTACGTGGTTCACGGTGCAGTCCGGACCAAGCCCTGCCCCTTTTCTGTTTCAAAATGGAGTTGCAGTCTTATGCACGTTTTCGGCACTGCACCAACGTCGAGCTACCTGCAGAGTTTCAATGCGGTACATGGCACGAGCGTTTGCAACGGTGCGCGTGCAAGAGCTTTTTATTTTTCTGGCGTACTTTCCACCGATATCTGGTCGCATGGCCGCGCGCATCCCTTCCAAAACGTTTTGCGACTAATCTGCTAGGGCAGGGCGCACAGGCCTTGAAAAAGGCGGATCGACCTTCGTGCTGTCTCGCTTCAATGCGAACTAAACGGCGAAAGTACAGCGCATACGAAGCTACCAGCACTGGGCCCACTTTGTCCACATTGCAGATCACTTTCAAGAAATCGCAGCCGCGCCGTGAGCAGCAGCCACCGGAGTAGAACGCCCTCCCCCCTCACCTTGTGCACAAAAGCCAGCAGGCTTCCACCCTGCTTTCCTCCCTCCCTCGCGTGCACAATATTGAGTCATGATCGTGAGCTGACCCTCGCAAATCAGTTGCCAGCCTGTTTCAAAAAGGCTAAAGTCCGTTTCATATGCCCAATTTTGACAAAAATTGCCACTAATTTCATCCACTGTAGACACTAGTCTGTTGTAGCATGGCCCGTTAAAAGCGAACTTCGCTGCATTAATAAAATAGAGCAAACTAAGGTTCAAATATGGTCCGTTATATCTGAAAGTCTGTTGTTCGCGGGTCTGTTGTAACAAGCGTGGAGTGCAGTACATGCCACTGTTGTCCACTAGCAAACGGAACAACCAAGTAGATGAGACTGGTGAAGGCAAGTACGGCTAATATGCCATGCCTTTGGGCTGACAGTTTGGGCAGCAGAGGAATTATTATCGCATAAGGAAGAGACAATGACAACTTCATTGCTGAGAGAGCCCTACCTGGAGCCATGTTGATCTTGTGAGAACTCGACTATGTGATTGGCCAGGTCTCTGAGTTGAAGGTTAGGGTAGCGGTTATTTCGGAAGTCTTCTAAGAGGCGGCTGCGGCCAGGGGGCTTCTCCAGGCTCGAGCTGGAACAACAAACGGAAACAGCAGGTTCCATCTAGCTGTCTTCAAGGAAGATAGTTAACATGCGAATTGGTATTCGATTACCGAGGCAAGCAGGGCAAGAAAATGCAATAAAGGACGGGCATAATGCTGAGCCTGTCTTTGTGTTATGTTTTCCAAACTGCTTGCCTAACAACTATTTTCAAAATCGTGTAACTACTGCTACCATGAAGTGAGCTGCTACTATAGATTTAAATTAAATTCTGGGGTTTTACTTGCCAGAACAGCAATCAATTTTGACAAGATGGGGGTTCCTAAATGTGCACCCAACACATGGTACACAAGCATTTCTTGCATTTCGCCCTCATCAAAATGCAGGTGCTGTGACTGGGACTTAATACCGTGCTCTCGAGTTTAGCAGTACAACGCCAAAGCTACTACACCACCGCAACGGGTACAATAAGTTTCGAGCTATGCCCTTGTTTTTACTGCGTTTAGGAGAGAACACAGTGCAGCCATAATGCCATAGCATACTAAAGTAATACCATTTGACAATCACTGACGATTACACTGCCTTACTCTTGCACTCAGGGCCATTAAGCCTTGTTATTTATCTGTACTGACTAAATGCGTCCCTGCTAACCTCTGAACATTAGAACTGATGACGTTTCTGCGGACGTTACAAGGGTGGTGGGTAAAAGCAAGCATTTCAGTAAAATTTTGCCCGAGTACACACCTTCCATGAGGTACAAGCAACACATAAATTAGGATCAGTGACTTTCTTCGATGTCGATTTCACCTGCTTGTGGAAATTCTCTTGATAAACTTGCTCGAAGCAAGATACAGCAAAACATCTTCCCACTGGTCAGCCCCACAAGGACCACAATGCTAACATTCCCACAGCAAAACAGGAAAAATAAAGTTCACGATCGAGTGATGCAGGTAAAAGAAAGCAAGCACGGTTCTGCCACAGCAGCTATAGCTACGGTGGACTGTTTCTGAGAAGAGCTGCGCATCCCAGGAGGTGTAGTCAAACAGGCCAGAAGAGATGAGGGGGCACTCACTTCCTCTGGAGCGTGCGGCCGGGCACCAGTGCATTGGAAGAACCCAGGACGCTGCTGAGTGGCCCATTTCGCACCAGGTACTTGGCCTCAGCCCCAGGTGCAGCCGACATCATCCGGCTCCCAAATGTTCCTGAATTACCAGTGAGCAAAGCAGCATACGTGAATAACCTTGCAGGATGTGAATCCATTGCTTTAGCAACCTCTGTTGTAAAATGCAGCCAGTGGTGCAGCACACATATAGATACATGTAAAAGGTGGAGCAAAATCTGCCGTACTGCAGGATACGGAGTGTACCATCATAAGAAAGCCACCACACCTGCCTAATGCAAACCAGGCATCAGTGCAATTTAAAGCAGCATAGGAAAGCAAGAGAAAAAAATGTAGTGCTCATGTTTCCAAACTTGGTGTCACGAGCTGTTCACATAGTTACATCATGAAGATGGCACATGCCGCCGTGTGCCAGCAACAACAATATGAACAATGTGATGTGCTGCAGTGCTGCATAGGTTGGGCCATGCCGTGGAGTACGTGTAAACCTAGCAGAGTCAGGCAATGAGTGAAATGAGGAAGCGGCTTTCCCGTCGTTGCCAGGGCCTCATGGCAGCGAGTCACAATCACTGAACTCTTCAAGACGGCCAAACTTGACACAAAACAGAGTTGATGTCCGACTTTAAAATCAGCCTTATGCTTGCACAAGGGTATGCATCAGGCGATGCATCAAAACAAGAAAATTTCTTGATGTGCAACATAATGGCAATGCTGACCTCCCAATAGCAACCTGCTCAGTTTGGTCGAGCCCTTTTTACATCTGCTTGCCACTTGCATTTCCTTAGATTGGCTGCATACAAGTACATTTCTTATTCATTTCCTTTTACATATGGTAAAGTCCAATAAAGGTACGGGGATTTGTTTGGTCAACAGTGCTCTGAGTCATGTGTGTAGACGTGGTTAACCCTTCATCGTACAGTTGTTTATATTCTTCCTTTTTCCCGCCCTGTCCTAGCAGATTAGTTGTGAAACACTTTGAAAGGGATGCGCACGCGGCCTGATATTGGAGAAAAGTCTCGAAACAAAAAAGTGCTTGGACGCGCACTGCAGCATACGCTTGTGCAGTGTGCCACGTTGCAACTCCATTGGTATACTTGAATCTAATTAATTCCAAATTGCAGTTTATTCCAATTGAGCTTCCCTCCTGCTCTTCCTCACAACGACAGTCCCTAAGGCCCCCCTCTCAACACCCTCAACTTTGACGGTCTCTGCATGCGCCGGCCTCCACACTGGCCCTGCTGGCCAGATGCCAATTTAGCCCGCTCCCGGAAGTATCATTTTCTGCCAATATCGGGAACCGAGAGTTAGCCGGCATGGGCAGTTTCATGGCCCTCTTGTCACTGTGCTTGCGCGCCACGTTATTTCGCGACATGTGCAGTTCGTGCCTTGAGCTATGGTGCATGAATACTTCAAGAACAAGTCTTTTTATTTTGAACTTCTTTTAAGGGGGGACATGGGTTGTAGAGATTATTTCCTGCATCTTATGGCCAAATCTGGTGAGAATACAAAAGCTTGCTTCATTTTTCGTGCTGATTTCAAGTATGTAATAATTTTTCTTGTAGGTTCATTAGTTCAGGAGACTGACAGTGCTGCCACTCTATTGTTTCCGGAGACAATAGAAAAAAAAAAAAACCCTGCTCAGCAGAAAGCGAATATTATTGCATAGCCAGATACTATAATGTGCAATAACTGCAATGCTGCAAAAAGCTTTCAAATGAAATTTTAATTAGCCATTCTGCAGGTGATCAAAATTCTTTCCTTGATCTAAGGTCTGCTAATTGACTTGACCTCGCTGCTAATTAGAAAAAAAAGTTCATAATAAATGAAAAATTCCTTTCTTGTCCGTAAAATGCTTCCAAATGAATAAAGATAGCATCACCCCCTACACTATGTCTTTAGCAATAGTGTCATGCGTTTAGTTTTTGGTTTAGCAAGGTGCAATCGTCAAAAAGCCCCGTAACAAGTTTAAAATTAATTTGACTTTAGACCTCAATATTTTTTGAACTGCTACAGCGATTGAAAACCTAATTACAGATTTGAAATCAGCATGGAAAATTACCCTAGGCAGCAGAGTTAAAGATTCACCCAAAAATAAGAAAAATATTTTTAGGAAACATGTCCCCCCTCACCAGGTTTCACTGTACCCTCAATAATTCCAACGTTCGGTTAATTTGGACATTTCTTTCAGTCCCGTGAAATCCAAATTAATGATGTTTTACTGTACTTGCATTGTCTTGAAATTAGTTTGGTCTTTACTGGACACATAGATTATAAGATTATTGTTGTCGATATGACAACCATAAGCAAGTACTAAACTGCTGGGGTAGTGGTGCAGTTCATAAAGGCAAATAGTTTCTGTACGACTACAGCACTCTCCTTCGCAAAAAAGTTACGAAACTCTGGTATTTTAGACTAAAATAGCAAAATTTGTCAGGTGTGCTTACCTAAGCTGAGGTTGGAAGAGGATCCATTGAGGGAGGGTGGTGGAGGTGTCAGGCTCTGGGGCAGCATGCCCACTGGGCCTGGAGAGGCCGCCACTGTGCCGAGGGCCCCATAGAACTGGCTTCCCTTGGCACCCAGGGGCCCCCCTGCTGCCGCCGCCGAGTAGGCAGACTCGAGGGTGGCAGCAAAGGGGCCCCGACTGCCTCCCAACATGTTTGCCCCACCATCACGTCGTTCCAGCGAGTCCCGCCGAGGGGATTCGGTGCTCCCACCTAGACCTGCAGCAAATTGGTCCAGTTCCAGTGGTTCAAGCACGTGCAGCTCTGAAGAACCATTCACACAGGAGAGAAATACACATTTTCACTGCAATGGCAACACGTCGGGAACCAGTGTTACCTTGCTTTTGTCAAGCATAGCAGTGGCAGTTGCCTCCCTTGGTTGGTTTTTAACATTCCAAAGCAACATCGAGCCTACAAAACACGTTAATTTTACTAAATATACCAAACACATTAATTAATTTTGACCACCTGGGATACCTTACACCATGTGCTCACACTTGAACGCATAAGCAGATTTAGATTCTGCCCCACTGAAATACAGTTGCTCTGGCCAGCAAATGAATCCGTAACCTCCCACAGCTCTACCTACCAGGGCTATTGCTTTTAATCAAAGAATGTGCTCCAGAGGCATGTTTGCTTCAATGTCATCAAGCAAACTGAAAAGAGAGAGTGGTGGCACGGCCACAACTTCACAGACCTATGCTGACATGCAACACAATACTCTGCGACTCCGCAGGTGCTGAAGCTGTCCCCACTGTTCTGTGGTGTTCAGCATAACCAAAGTGATCGGCAACTTGCTCCTTACGTGGCGCTAGTCTGTCATAATATCTCCGCCCATCAAAAAGCTGAAGTTCTTGATGCTTCAGGACAAGATGGCCATTATCACCAGAACCACGAAAAGGCAGGAAGATGATGGACATTGCAAAGGAATGCATCCAAATGATGTGGGCTTGTTAGGCTTGTTTACGGTGCTTGAGATGGTGGCTGCAGCATGAGCTGCTATTATAACTGAGAACTGCTTCACGCATGCAAATTATGGTGCCACCCAGAAGGCACATGTACAGATCTGATATCACTAGACAAGATTTGTCTAAACATGCAGATCATGTCAGTGCTGCTACTGCTGACAGACACATGGGGGCACACATAGTGCTGCCAACAACACTGTTTCCAGATGATGTCAGTATCAACAACTTCATTAGCACAGATGAAGACACAAAACAATTGACAAAGCTATTATGGCAAGCTGTCATCGCCATACTATCATAAACAGCGAGTGCAAAACATGATATTAAGACAGAGATGCAAACCATGTAGAGAAGACGACGAACCAGCAGGATGTGCTAGACACTTTTCATACAATTAGGTTGTTTTTAGGTGCACATGACGATGTGGCAATGGACTACAGTCGCCGACCGTTTATTCGGACCTCACCGGGACTGCGGAAATGTCCGAATAAACAGGTGTCCGAAAAAGCAGATTAAGAAAAAAAAAATGAAATCCTTTATTTCCACGCACTTAATCGAGCTCGGCAGTAGGCTTGAAGAAATCGTGAGTGCGCCGTAGCACGCTGTTCCGTTTACGCGCAATCAGATAAGCCTGAATCTCGGAGAGGGTCGTACGGTCACTATAGGCGGCTGAAAGCACAGTCACTGCTTGTGCACGCTCCGCATGCGACGGCAGCGTAGCACATGGTGCGTCATCTTCCGACTCGGAGTCATCGTCCGGCGGAGCAGCAGAAACCTGACGAACGATCTCGCCGTCGTCGAGTTATGCGCATGTCAGTACAGCAGTGTCAGCACCTGTGAAACTGTCGAACGAGACGGTGTCCGGAATCGCAATGCAACCACTGCGCAAGTCTCGGCAGAATATTTTCCGCATCAGTAGGGAGCACATCGGAAGGCAACAAATCTTAGGTTTCCCGGCACCCGCTTGCCGGCATTCCCCAGCGCAGTCTGCGCGGGCACTGTCGGCGCCATTAGACACTTGACGCGATGTTTCCGTACGCCGCGTTGGATCACCGAAACCTCGATACAGCACTCAAAGCAAACACCACCGTGCCGACACCAGTCGCACAAACGAAAAACGTGCTGCTCGCAGCGTCGTGCGTGAAAGAAAGAAATCAGCTGCTGGATTGTCTTGACATGGCTTACTAAGCTGAAACCGGAACTGCTGTACGACCACTCTATCGAACCAGGCAGAAACGATGATGATGAGCGTGGATTTCCAGTAGCGCCACTTCGTGGGGCAGCAAGGAGGCTCCGTTCAAAAGAAAAATGGAGTTCAGCAAGTCGAATTATGTGCCGCGGTCAGAGTCGGTGCATGATGCCCTCGATCGAGTTGGCTCAAGGAGTGTCCGAAAAATCAGACGAGAGGTTGCAAGGCGTCCGAACTTTCGGCAGTTGTTATACATTACGGTCTATGGGGAGAATGGCGGTGCCGCGAAGCTGACCGAATAATCGGGCATGTTCGAATTTTTGGAGTCCGGAAAATTGGTCGGCGACTGTATTTGCTGGGCTTCATACCGCAGCAACTGTAACAACGGTAATGTGGCCGCATTCTTTTCAGCATGATGCTATTATTCATAACAAGCCAAGAATGTTGCAGAAGCTCGCTCCTCCCCAATATCACTCCACACCAGCCTTTCGTTTCCTTCCTAATACGAGAAACAGTACCTCACTAGTGTCGCTCCCATGAACATGTCCCAGTAGTTCAACAATGAGCATGTCAAAAGTGCACTCACCGATGCCCACGGGGCCAGCAGGTGATGTTCCAATGGGTCCAAGAGATGAGGATCCCCCATAGCCGACCCCCAGACCGGATGCAAATCCCCCCGAGAAGGCAGATGCCCCAGCACTCGGGTTGTAACCACCTGACCCGGCAGCCCCAAATGGGTGGCTAGATCCCCCAGTTGCTGCAGAGAAGAGACCCGATCCCTGGGGACCTTGTGGGGGGCCACTGCCAGCTGTTGCTCCTGCACTGCCAGAGCCTAGCAGGCGTAGGCTGCCACCATTCAAGGACCCTGCATATTTGGAGGGGAAGCATGTCAAAGATGCAAGGCACAACCTATGACAATTACACCTCTTTGAACGTGCATGAGCACTGTGATGGCACTGCTGCAATAGCTGCAAATTGTGCTCGCGAGCTTTCCTTTATTCGCAAGTCTTTATTATGAAAACAATGTACACGCCAGTATTTTCACCTAAGAGCGACATATGGGTGCAGACAGTGAATTGAGGAATATTGGTGCTTCATTATCAGCAGTGGCCAGATCACACACACTGTAGGCCGCAGATCCGACGGCCAGGAAGTTAGGTCTGTCTCCCAGTGGTCGGCAGCATGCCTGGCTTGCTTGTTTGAGTTTGGCTACTATCAGTGTCAAAAAAGTCAAATTATTGTAAGTGCAACATAACTGCATTAACTTTGTGCTGAACATAAGCTCATTGTAACAAGCATGTGACACCCCCTCGGGCAAAATCTTCGGTGGCCCGCCAAGCTCAATAGGCTAACATTGATCACCGCACCCAATAAACACCGACGAGCACAGCTGCTTGGCGGTCAGTCATCGTTCATCACCACCACGCTGTGGAGTGTGTCTAACGGAGTGTGCCTCGAGCCCTCCCTCGTTCACGAACCCGGGCGGATCATGACATTGGCAACGAGTACCCACGGATCGTCCCATGCCACCGTGAGCGGCGAAACACCGGCCCCGCTGCCGCCGCCATGCCGCTGTACTGAAGGCTTGAGCCGTTCGAGGGAGATAAGCCCGCCTGGCGAATTTACGAGGAACAAGTCCACGTGTTCTTCCGGGCGAACGATACACCGGAGGCCAAACAGCAGAACATTTTCCTGGCCAGCTGCAAGACCCACGTCTTCAGCCTCCTGTTCGACCTTCTCAAGCCAGTCACACCGCATGTTAAGACGCTTGCTGAGCTGCTCGCCATACTGCGCTCGCATTTAAACCCAGCACCATCCACACTAATGGAGTGTTTCTGCTTCAACAACTGGAGTAGCCGGGAAAGAGAGACCCTCGGGCAGTTCATTGCTGCGCTATGAGGGTTAGTGAGTGCCAGCGTTTTCAGGGACCAGCTGGACTCACTGCTCCGAGACCGTTTCGTCTGTGGCATCAACAACCACGCCATGCTGACGCAACTCCTGCAGCTTCCCCGACTCCTCGCTTGAGGCCACAATGAGGCAATGGAAGCTGCCGCCAAGGATGCTGGCGAGATTGCCAGTGCGACTGGCTCGCCGTCGGCGGAAGCGGCGGCCAACAAGTTGGCAACAAAGGGCAGTACCTGAGGTCACTGTGGTGGTGCCCACTCCCTCTCACAATGCCAGTTCTCTCAAGCACAATGCTTCACCAAGGTGTCTACCAAGTTGACATTTCCAAATTCCCCGAGTTTTCCAGGTTTTCCTTGAGTGCCTCTGCAAAATTCCCTGAATTAGCCAGAACTTTGTTTTATGCCAACACAGGCTGACACCATGTTGCCCGATGCTGTCACTCTCAAGTAAGCAAGCTGAAAAAATAAAAAAAAGGAAGACTTAATCCAGTTTGAATAGTAAGGAGTAATATCTATTTTATTCAAAAAGAAAACAGAGGGAAGCAAAAAAATGGTAAAACCCATTCCAAATTGAGTCGAACATTTTCAAATACAAATGAAAAGGAAATGCATACAGAAGTAAATATTTTCGAACATGAGCTACTTCTATCAACTGATAGTAAGCTCATCAGTATGAGGCCTGAACTATGTCACAACTAAGATTCTCTCTCAGGAGCTGTAAAGTCAACCTCAACTGTCCTGACATACTCTCAGCCTCCGCAAATGCCTCAGTGTTGTGCTTCACTGCTTTTAAAGAGTTTATTTTGGTTTGGATGACAGACACCTGCATCTCGACATCAACCAACATACCGTATTTACTCGCATAATGATCGCACTTTTTTCACCAGAAAAATTGACGCAAATTCAGGGGTGCGATCATTACGCGGGTTAAATTTCTCACGAAAAAAAAATTTCTTTTTCGTCCCGCGTTTGCTGCGGGATGCGGGTGCGGGACACCAAAACAAAAATGGCGGCCGGCGGAGCAAGCCGAATGCGCCGAATGCGATTTTTTTTTCTTCTCGTGAGTACATTACGTGCATTGAAACAGCTTCTTCCATATCAGTGATGAATAATATCGTTAATATTGGCAAGTTTGCGGCAATAACGTAGCCATGTCCACTTTGAGGGGACAGAAACAGATGGGCGCACTTAGCTGCCAGTGACAGAAACGCATGGCCGGTGTGCTGCGGAAAATGCGGCACCGTTTTCACTTCTCTCCTAACACGGCACGTTTCCGCTAAGGGTGGGCGAATATCTTAGCTGTGTTACAAGCGTCGGCGTATGAATAGGGTACACTTTTAACGTATCCATGTAAACGTGGCTATTATCATTGCCGCGCGCGATTTGTTGCGTGCTCACGAGTGCAGATGAAAAGAATCGAAAGGCGCCTCTTTTGTTTTTGTTGACCACAACGATTATAAAGCCTACCCATAATAAAGGCGAGTTTGGTTGTACCTCTTTTGGTCATGGAAGTGCGGAAAGTGATGAAAGTAATGAAATGAGGCATCCACTTAAGAATGTTTGGTGCGTGCAGGCGAGTCGTTCGCGTAGAATTCGACAGATGGTAAGCACGATCATTGTTAGCTAGACTTGGAACACCACATATCGCTGCGGCAAGTTCGGGGTGCGATCATTACACGCGAAATAAAAAAAATCGAATTCTGACGACAAAATTCAGGGGTGCGATCATTACGCGAGTGCGATCATTATGCGAGTAAATACGGTATTGTTTTTTTGAGCTCAAGCTCCTTTAAAACGGTGGCAGCATGCTGCCTTTCCATTTCATTCCTCAATGCGTGTTCTTGTCCTCCTTTCACCACTCGTTCGCCTCACGAACCATTTGAAGCATCTTCTTGGTCAGTTGCACAGTCCATGTCCGATTTTTCGAACTCCCTAGGGGCCGCAAACACGTCCGAAAAATCCGCCAGTTGCGAAAAATAAATGCATGTAATTTACAGCCCTTAGAGGCCCAAACCGCCACAGGCACATTCGAAAACGCCCTGAAGGCCTGTCAATACACGTATCAGGCATAACTGTGCTCGTACCGCGACAGGAAATACCGGGTGCATGCGTGTATAATTAAGGAATACACACTGTGTCCCGTGGCAATAGCCCCTTCCCACGCTTGTTATACTTCACTGCAATACTTTTGTGAATGCTTCACCAAGTAACATTTCTGTACGGAGACGAAGCTGACTTTTGGAAACCGGCATTGTGCAACGCACCGTGTTTTCTAAACTTCTATGCCAATCGCGAAGACCACAAAGGCGGAGTCTGTTACATTGCTGACAGCAGCAAATTCTTCCACAAATAAACACGGCACCCAACGACAAGAAGCTTCATAGTGAACGTCGAAGCAGCCTAGCGTTGCTGCAGCGGTGGCTACAACTGCCAGCGCATCTGTGTGCGAGAGCACCGGTTCGAGGCGGCAAAGTAATCAAAATGGCAGCGGTGGTGGCTTTGATTAATGCCGTTTCGGATCTGCGGTCACGGCAAAACGTCCGGAAAATCGTAGGGCGAAGAGTTCTTGCGTCTGAAATTTCAGACGTTCCGATACATTGACTCTATGGTGGTGCCGCGAAGCCGTCCAAATTATCAGGAATCCGGAATGTCGGTCGTTGACTGTACACTGGCAACTCCGCCAGCCGACGACAGGGCATCAAAGACAATTCATTACGATTCCTGTCTGTTACTCGAGCCACCATTACCGCTACTTTCGACCCTTTCAATAAAATTGCAGCCAATTTTCCCTGATAAAGGCACAAATTCCCTGAGTTTTCCCTGAGTTTTTCCAGACTACTCTAAATCCCTGATAATTCCCGGTTTTCCCGGTTGGTAGACACCCTGTATAACTGAAACATCTAATAAGAAAAGGCTTATCTGAAGCATCAGAATAATGCATTAAACCAACAATGGAGCAGCACAAAAAAATCCTTCAGCTCCATACAGTTCACGCAGGCAGTGTTTGAGCTTTCTATACGCCATGTGCTTAAAATGGCACATGCCGCTCAAACAACTCAGCATATACTTTAGCAGACCTCAGGAGCGGCCGCAGCATTAGGTCTGTGCTAGGCCACGCTATAAATCTGCAGTGATACACATGGAAGACAAAAGGTGGTACAGCAGAATCATGTCAATTTGAACTCCAAGAGGACCAGAGAAATATCTGTATAAAATGCAGTTCTATTTAAGGAGAGCCCCTTTAAATAGGCATCCCATCAATCAATGGTGTGTTACAGCATGCGAAACCAAAACCGTCATTAGGCTCGCAATAAAAAAAATCGTACCTTTCCTGCATCAGTGTTTGAATGGGGGCTCCTTGCTGCTCAACCGGGATAAGAAAGGAGGGTGCGCACGCCTCCTTTAGTCTAGACTCCCCAGGCACCTTCGTCATTTTTATGGCATGTGACATTATGGTAGCCAGCTATGCATTGAACCTTAATCTTTGGCTAGGGTTTGTCCGAAAAGCAGGGAATGGGAGCGAGGAATTTTGTTAGAAATAACCAGTGTGCAGTTTTTGTAGCTTGAATTTAGAGGAGCTTTTCTCTAATAAAATATGGGGCATTGCCAGGACCAACAGGGCAGTTCAAATTATCTGTCAATTTGAAATAATAGATTTTAAATGATTGGGATTAAATGTAAAACAAATGCAAAGAAATCATTTCACACCTACAACTTGACAATGAAACCAGTAGGTATCCTGTCTATAGCGTTACGTGCTGAGGGAGAGAAGCTACTTAAGGGGACACTAAAGATAATTTTATACTTTGTTTATTTGCTTCTGAATCCATCTTCATACCACGTTTCAGTGGTTTTGTATTTACATGAGCACATGTTCATCAAAAGATGCACTTAGAAAAAATTCGCTTTGTACTTCCTGCACTGTGATGTAATAAGCAATCAGGAGTAAATTACCAGCAATATTTATTAGAGTGGGTGCTACCAAAACTCCACAATGCTTTTGGCATTGTTCAACATCATTATTACCTTAGATAGTTACCATCATCCTATCTAAAGGTGAAGAACACGACAATGGTGAGTGAACTTGCCATGTGCTTCCTTTTATAAGCGTAATCTTCCAAGTACACACAGCAGACTGCAGTCAGAGGCATAGTGTGCCTGCCAAGAGCCAGTTGAAAAAGTGGCTCTTCCTAGCACTTGCAAATGTAGGCTCCCGTGTCTGCCCTTCTTCAGGGCCACATGAAATTATTTTAAATTCATTTCCTGATGTGAAGCCAAGGCATTATACAGAGTCCGACTGTTTTGCTACTGAGGTCCACATTGACCATGAAGTCCATACTAATCAATCGCATGAAGCCATAATCATTGTGCCACATGAAATGACTAGTGCCACAACTTGTTTTTGCATTTTATTAAAGCTTTAAAGTTAGAATATAGTAAAAACTAATTAATTTATATGCTGTGGAAACTGGTGTAAGCAAATCTTAGGTAAACAGGCAAGAGAAAATGGGACAGCTGGGTAAGAGATCTGCAGCGTACTTTGGTCACGAACATGCCCTGCAACCATCAGCCAGGCAGCGGTGAAACATGTAGTGCCACCGCCAATCAAAGCATCTAAACCCTTGGGTGCTAGAAAGTTCGGGTGAAAAGTGGCATGCACACTTGCTTTTGTGTGCCGATGCTGCCGCACTCACGTGCTACAAGACATGGTGTATGTGCCAATTGTCTCAAAGAGTTACTAGTTGTGGGTACGAGAGAAGTGTGTTTACAGTTGTGGCTTAATGGTTAGAGCATTGGGCTGGGGACTGACGTTTGAACCTCACCATCTGACACATAAATCGTTTATACGAGCTATTCAACAACACAGCAGCAGCACCAGCCAGAAGAGTGGACCGTACTGCACTTCATACCGACCTTCCAATGCTCAGAACATTTTGCTTTGCAGTTTTTCTTTAGAAAACCAAAGGCTCTTCCCGGCTTTATGGTAGGCGGGTTCTATGGGTTATTGCTTGGCCATTAAAGGGGGACCCGGGTCTTTGGGACCGAAAATCAACCAAAAATTCGAATTTTCAATTTTTATTTTCCACGTTCCTGATGCGTTTCCGCGCCTATCTCCGAAATGTGGTTACAAAATACTGCATAGTTCTTCCGTTATCGTGATCGAAAGATGCGAACCTCCAAGCATTGCCCTTTAAATTGGGGACAAATCGTGCCCAATTTTTGTCGTGCATAACTTGATAAATATGCGCTCTGCCAGCACCCTTTTGGTATCATTCAAAAGCTCACATTTCTGGCTTTCTCTATTCGTAAGCCGGCACCATTGCCGCTGCTGTGGCCACAATAAAGAGGAAAAAATAAACAAATAAAAATAAAACATCAACATATAAGAAATTTGCCAAGCATGCTATTATCGGCTAGTTCGAGCATGTACCAAGATGGAGAGTCATGACTGGCTCCAAGGACCACGAACGCTCAATCGACGAAAACAGCTGCCATTTTGTCTTAGTCTTGCGACTGCGACGCTGGATATGCTGTAGGTCCGACAAAGTTTCGTTCCGTGAATCGTTACGGGCGGAAACATACGAGACGCAATAAACTTCCAAAAGCGATTCCGTCGTTGCACTCGGCACAGGAAACCCGGCAGCTTGCCACCGAACGTAGACACCTCAACTGCTTTGTTGTAACTGAAGACGTGGATAAGATAAGAGCATGTGAGAAAGCAACGATCAACAAGATTGCATCTACGATGGCCGCAGAGCGAAAGATTTGGCATAATGCTGAAGATCCGACCGCCGATAGCGCAAAAGCCTTGGTTGTGAAGCCCGCTACTCCGTACGTTGTCGTCGGACTTGCAGCAGTGAATCTTCTCGGCGCTTTCTCATATAACCCTTGCGGTGGTTCTGCACAGCTGGTGTAGAGCGATCAGGATTACGGTCTCGCTACTAAACTGACTGTGATTTGCGAGATCTGCAGTGAAGTTGCGTCGGGATTGAGCTAGCGGGGAATTGAGGGCCGAAAACGTGTAATCCTTCTGAAGTGAACATACTCGCAGTGCATGCTATGTCGTACACGGGCAGAGGCAAAATGGCCATGAATTATACCCAGTGCCTACTGATGGCCTTTGGTGCCGTTTTTTCAAACTTTCTTTCAATATGTCAGTTGTGAAATGTTTTTTGTTGTTTTCTCGAAACCACAATTTTGATGATTTCATATTGGAGGTGCATTATCTCTGCCTTTATTTGTGCTGTCACTGTAAATTTGTTTTTTTCCAGAAAGGCAAAGCTGTGTAGAGTGCAAATATACGAAACAGCGTTGTTGCATTTATCAGGAAATATTTAAAAAATTTTTCTTTTTTCAGCAGTTAGATGGATTTCTCTCAATGAAGTTTTCAATGTTCTCATTTGATAAAAAAATTGGGTTAGAACAAGATACTTGCTTATTTGCACTCTTTGTTAGTTCCACATCATTTTCGTATGTCGATATTTATTATGCCATACATAGTTTGGTAGAGAGCTCACCTCCAAGCAAATTATGCAATAATGCCGAGTTTCTTCAATTTTTCGAAAGTTATTTACCCTGCAAGAATAACTGGATTACATTTAAAACTAGCAAATTGAAATATATAAACTCGGGAAATTTCATCAAAATCGACAAAGAATAAAAAAAAGAAATACGTTTTAGGCACAGGGTCCCCCTTTCAAGGGACACTAAAGGCAAATATGAAGTCAAGCTAAAGTGATAGATTAGTGCACGAGAGTCTGTAAGGCGTCGAAATTCTCGCAAAAAGAGCCTTAATAATCGAGAAATTGAGGTAAATGCAGGACATGGTTAGGGACTCTCCCTGGACATTCAAGCATTTGCCCGATGACAAAAGCACTCCTCAGTCAAATCTTGTCGCTAGCACTCAGCCATGCGTTGCACAAAACACCCTTGTATTGTATTAAAAGATGAAATAAAATGCTACTTTTCCAGTTCTATTTCATTTTTTAGAAAAGAAGAACTCATTGAAACTACCCTTTACGACGATGCGGCCGGTTGAAAGGTTTCATTTTCACTCGTCTCCGCGCCACCCACGCTTTAGAGTTTCGCTAGTTTCGTTATCATGCAGTGCTACACTGGTTTTGCTGGCTCGCGAAACTCGCACAAACTGCAAGTAGCAAAGAATTCCAACTTCCACATGATGTCGCGGGATGCCTGAACGGTCTATATCACTTGGCCAAAAAGAAGCTGCAGCGGCAAGTGCACAGCACTGTTTTGGCTCGGTAGCGCCGTCTGTTGGGTAGGGTTTTACTCACCGACAGCACAAAGGGTGGTGATGGTGTATGCAACGCCACCACTCCGCCGGTTGGGTGGGGGGAGATAAGATTTTCGAAAAAGGCATTCGGACACATCAGATGGAATTTTTTCTTAAAGGAAATATTTTCTTGGCGCGAAACATGTGTTGCGAGGTTTCTGGAATGGTAGTTAAGGGGGGACGCGGGGATCAACTCCGGAAAAACGACCCAAAAATCACTTTTTAGAAAGTTGCAGATTTCGAATCTTTGACCCCTTTTCTATAAATTTTCCAAGTATTTCCGCCGAAAACGACTGCTAAGTACCATAAATAAATATATACATAAGGCAATACAGCAAAAATTTCGTCAACATCGGTGGGAAAGTCGCGGTTTTCGAGCGTCCCTAGCTCCGGAACGGCAGTACGCGGCGCAGCCATGCTGGTACCGTTGAAAAGCGCGCCTCTTCGCCTTTTGACTCCTCTCTTTCATTTCCTGATAGAGAGAAGGGCAAGCATAAAAAAGCAAAAAGTCTGAAGGTCGCGGCGCTGCTTGTCGCGGCCGCCGATTGGCTTGCTCCGTCACGTGCGTTCTATGAGCCGCCCCATTGGCCGGGACTGGAAGCGAGCTGCTGCGGCGTCTGCTTCTCCCGTTTCTTCGCGCGCTGGCTGCTGCCCCTTTGTTTACGTGTTGGATATTCGAGGTACGCCGCCGCTTCATCGCTTTAATCGGATTTGAGTTTTCTATTTCATTTTGTGGTTTCGAGCATGACTTGGCGGGCGTGGACGACGAAATACGCGACCAAGCGCCGCTTCGGCAGCCGCAAGCGCAAGCCGCCGAACATCCAATGGATTAGTCCTAGCAGAGTTGCGTCCGCGCGCAAGCTTAGACTGTCGACGCATTGCCGGGCAATTCGCAGGCTGTTGCAGCCTTGAGTTCCAGTGGTGATGATACCGAACTAATAACCGCCTTTTCCGATGCTTCCGGGCCTGCAAAGCCCTGTAAATGCTCCGCGACGTACCCCGATTGTGCCACCGCCGTCACCGAGATGAACGACGAAAGTGCGGTCCAAGCGCGTGCGTCTGCGGCCGTGAAGACGAACCGTGCATCAGCAACGGTCGCACCATGCAGTCGCATCTTGAGTCACAATTCATCTTGTCAGAAGTGTTGAATATGACCGCCGCCACTGTCCGCGCGTCACTTCGTTCTGTGCCGGCAACCGAACGGAAGATCGGGTTTGCGGCTGGAGGATCATGCTCGGTGGCGACGGACTCAAGCGAGTCGAGCAGCTGAGAAAAATGCCTTGCGCAAGAAGAGGGCACAAAAAGCACATGAAAGCAAGCATAAAAGATCCAAGAAGCCAAGAGAGCAGCCTGACTCCTGTACCTACAAGGCCGGTGGTTTCTAGTCGAATAAACATGGCCCAAAACTTCAAACACCTTTTTCTCAAAACTTTTTTCTACCACCAAGGTCAACTTGCAAAGCCAATATCTCAGCCACCGTTATGAATATTTTTACACCGTTTGTTTTGTTACACTCATTGTGCACCACTGCACACAGTGACATGCTTTGTTTTCAAAATAGTTGCTTCAATAATTTGTTATAATTTGTTTTTACAGTCTCGATTTTCATGCAACTGAAGTAGCTGCAAAAGAATGAAAATATTAAAAAAAATCAGTAAGGCTAAAAAAATTACAGGAATGTGACTGTGTGGAGGATACATATAGGAGTGCTATCAAAGTTTGTTTGAACTCCTAGCACCAATATACAGGTGTGCAGGCATTTTGCAAAAATGAAAGCAGAACAATTTTGTAAACAAAGAAGTACTTCAGATATTGCAGCCATATTTTTACCATATTTTCACAGTTTTGTTTATGTGATATTATTAACATTTGTGCAAAATTTAATCAAAATCGGATGGTAAATAAAAAAGTTAGCTTTGATCCCCATATCCCCCCTTAAACAGACCACATCGACTTAGCACCGTATTTACTCGCATAATGATCGCGTAAGGTATACTCGAACAAGTGGCTCATAGCTGATTAAGGCATAGGTTGTGCGTACAGGTTAGACTGACAGTTCAAGGTTAGACAACGTTCAGGTTTGCGGATCTGTCGACGGCTGACCTCGATGAAATTCGCATGTGTGAACATGCTAATCCAATATGATCCTACAACCTGTGCATCTACTTATGCCTGCTTGGTCAGACCTACGTACAAGCTACAAGACACTGGACTTTCACTACTTCCTCATCCATACATGCTACTGTTGTAGGCGTTTTCTCCGTCCACACTGCATATAAGTTTTTCAGATTGGCTTTGTAGATACAGACGAATCTTGTGAGTGTGCACCAAGAAGAGGCTGCATGCAGCAAGACATGTTTTTTTTTATTGAATATTTGATAAACCAAATACTAGTAGACGTTTGATTCACAAGTAGAATTCTTTGATCCTTAACTAGTAAATTAGTTATTTGCATATTCGCACACCGCAAAATTCTCTAATGCAGCCTAAATTGCGGACAGTCTGCAAGTGCTGCATCATCCGTGAGCACATGCATTCTGTTGTTGAGCCCCGTGCAACAACCAGTGCCCCTTACTAAAGCTGGTTGTGATTCTGTAATGCAGAAAAGAAATTCTTCAGAATGGACTGTTCTTGAACTGTGTTGGAAACATTTATCTGGCTACCTCCCAATGCTGACGACCCGCGACATAGATGCATGCTTGTGTGCCTCCTTGAAGCTAAACATTTCGACAGAATTGCCTGTCTGGTTGGGAAATTGATTAGAACTTGAGACTGACTCCAACCAAATAACTGAATTTTATTAGCCCGACGTTTCGGAGCCCATTCGGCTCCTTCTTCAGGGGGTTGTTCTTCGGGGGGTGGCGGTGTGCCGCTTTTAAAGCGTCTTTTTTGAAGAAAGGAGGGGGGGGGAACACGGGAGGTGGGGAGACACTGTTGTAAATTCTTTATTCAAACGAGCCGAAACTCATTCCTCATCGGAATCGGATCTAAAGAAAGAAAAGAGAACGGTTCTCAACGAACTTAAGAGGAATGGCTACACAGATGACTTCATTCGAAAGACAACCAGACAACAAAAAAGAAGAAGCAAAATGCGGGACCTTCAGCCGTTTACTTCTCCCCAACCCCAGAAGCGAGTGTCCATCCCGTACATCAGAGGTACCAGCGAAGCGCTCAGCCGAATATTAAAAAAAGAAGGCCTCAAAGTGGCGCACAAACCAATAAACACTTTCAATATCCTCCTCCCTAAACCAAAAGATCGTCCACCAAAAGAAAAAGCTCAAGGCGTCGTCTACAAAATCAGTTGTGCTGACTGTCCGGCGTCGTACATCGGGGAAACCAAAAATCTAAAAGAAAGGATCAGACAACACGAGAACGACGTCAGGACATTCAACCGTATTCGCAGCGCCGTCGCTGAACACTCTGAAGTCGCCGACCACAAAATTGCTTTCAAGGAAACTGAAATCCTTCAAACAGAAACGAACTGGCGAAAGAGACTACTACTGGAGTCATGGCACATTCAGAATACGGAGAATAACATAAACCGTGTGAAGGGCAACCTACCCTCGGTCTATGTCCATGGCCTTGGCGACATGACGAAAAGAAGAAAAGGACGCACAGCCAGATAGACTCCCGCTCGTTTCACCAACACAGACCCCCCCCCCCCCCCCGCCCATCAAGGGCAACCTCGTGCGCACTCCACCCAGCACCGGTCATCGCAGCTCCTTGGAAGCGGTCAACAACACAACCCCCCTTTCCTTTTGTTCCCCCCCACCTTTCCGTCTGTGGAGTGTCTCCCCACCTCCCGTGTTCCCCCCCCTCCTTTCTTCAAAAAAGACGCTTTAAAAGCGGCACACCGCCACCCCCCGAAGAACAACCCCCTGAAGAAGGAGCCGAATGGGCTCCGAAACGTCGGGCTAATAAAATTCAGTTATTTGGTTGGAGTCAGTCTCAAGTTCTAATTGTGTGCCTCCTGTGCTCTTCTCGTCATTGAAAGACTGCAAATAGCATGTATGGGAACTGGAGTTGCATTAATGAGTATGTGCACGAGTCTGCAAAAGAACTCACTAGTGCTGCCACATTGAACCAATTTGTCAGCTTTCCACTGGGTTAACCCCACCTCCTCTCCCCTTTGTTGCACAACTGAAACAAAAGCCTGGCCTTAATTCTTTCTGCACATGCTCTTTTATGCACATGGAAACAGAGGTATGAGGAAATTCCGAGGTAGCAGCAGATTAGTACAATCACATCTGAATTGATGCTAATGTGGCATGCAGAGTTCATTTCTACTAATAGTCTGCCTATCAGTGCATCACCCCAATCATGTGTAATGACAGGGCAGTGGGCTTTAGTGAGTGCGGCTCAACTAACTCACCAGGTTGGCTGGGAGCGCTGGTTCCTGGTGCAGCCGGATTTACCAGCACCGGTGGCATAAGGCGGACTGCTCGTGTGTTACCCATCATTAGCGATCCGTTCTGGTCGTAGTAGGGAGGTGCCAGCATCTGATACTGGCCACCTGCAGTTGAATGTAGAAGACGACGCTGTGGCATATCCTTTCAACACAACTCCCGGTCGATTGCTACACACACCAAATGTCACATTGCAAAATTTCACAACTTGCTAAACAAGTGCCTTAGTGTAGACAGCACCAGTAAAAAAACAGATGATCAGTACACAAAAAAGCTACAGAATGCCATATTTCTATGCATTTAACAGACATTCGAAATCTTAAAGCATAAAATGTTAGCTGTAGAATACACATTCAAACTTCGCGACAACATAAATTAGTAAAGCAATAAAAGAGAAAACTTTATTGCAGCAAAGATATGTTGCAAAATTAAAATACAATTTAATCCCAGCAAACATACTAATTCAACTTGCAGAACAATTAAGTTTCTTTTTTTATTCCTCGTCAGTGCCCCAAAGAATTAATGCATCAAAATTAATGCCACAACAAACTCTGCGACGGGCATATTTTCACTTCCATGATGTTATCATGGAGAAAGTGAGGACATCACCACCCCCCCCAAAGAAAGAGAAAATAAAATAATTCAAGAATTACTCTCTGCGACGGGCATATTTTCACTTCCATGATGTTATCATGGAGAAAGTGAGGACACCACCACCCCCCAAAAGAAAGAGAAAATAAAATAATTCAAGAATTACTCTTGCAAGTACTGATTATAAGAAAATGTTGACTGGATAAAACGCAAATATACATTACCTTAACAACCAAAAAAGCAATGCTAACAGCCAGCATTACTGCCATAGCAATCACAAGATGGTGAGAAGTTTTCATAATTTTCAACCATGATGTGCCATTCTGTTAAAAAAGCTTTTTCAAATTACTCTGGAACCGTCGATGGCGTACGTATAAAAGCCGATGCGCTTGACTGGCATATCAGATTTCGCCTCTATCGCCACTATCGTTGTGCACAGATTCGCCCCAATAGAAGTTCGTTTCGTTATTCAGAGTATTGCTACTGTGTTCTTTGCTGTCACTACTAAGTGACTCTATAATTGTGCTTCACAAGATGGTGAGGACACTGCCACAGAATACAGTCGACATCAGATATGCGGATTCCCTAGGGTCTGCGAAAACATCCCAAAAAGCAAATGCATGCCTTTAAGTGCCCTCAAGGGCTCAAATCTCCATTGCTCCACACAAAACAGCTTTTATTATCGGGTGCTTCGGTGCTCGTACTGTGACACAAGAGTGTGGTCGAGCGCGTGTGTAATTAAGGAACAGATGTCAACATCCCCCCGGCATCAGCCTTTAGCACTCAATATGCTTCACCGCAACACATTGCATATGCTTGATTGCATAACACAGCTGTATTGTGGCAAAGGCGACTCTCTGGAGCCGGCATTAAGCAACATTTATTAAGGGGGGACGCGGGTCTTGAAATCGCGAAAAATGGTCAAAAATGGCAATTTTCAAAAATTGCGTTTTTGAAGTCCTTAATGTCCCAACTATGCCTCTACAAAATATTATGGCGCAATTCCTACTCGAAGTATAAAATAAACGGTAATTTATAAACGTCGGTGAGCCGAAATTGAACGCCAAGCGCGAAGATTTGCCTCATTTTCAAGCTGCCGTAGCTCCGCGCGACGCGTACCGATCGGCGCCATCTTGGTCTCGTTTGAAAGCTGGTTTCCCGCTCTCCATTCTGGCGCCCCTCGGCACGCTGTAGACCCTCGTGCAGTGGAGGGATTGGCACCCGTTCTCAAGCGGGAAATCGTCGCGAGACAGCCGCTGATTGGGTGAACCGGGCGCCTCCTCGAGGCGCAGCCCTCTGATTGGCCGTGACGTATGCTTCGCCTTCCGCGGCCGCGTTGTCCGACTCCTTCACGTCGTCTGCTTTCGCCTGCACGCACGTCATTTTTCGAGCTCCTCTTTGTTTCCTAGTATTTTTCGTCCTGCCTTTTTCTTTATCGTTCTTCTAGATATTTTGGCTATTGGGTCGCTTCTTTTAACCACGAATTTCTTGCTTTTGCGTGCCTGGTGGCTTTGTTCCGCGTGTCACGATGGCGCGAGACGCGCGCTTGAAAGCAAGCACGCGAAAAGCAGTCGGCAAAAAGAGACGCGCATGGAATAAGAACAGCGCTACATCGTCGAGAACTACAGCTTCGGTGATGCCGGAAGCTGCTGTGCCCTTGGTGGATGCGGCAGGACTGAGCTCGCCAACAACAGCTTCGCCGGTGGACGCGGCTGAACAAACCCCGTCGACGCTAGCTTCGCCTGTGGACGCGGCTGGACAGTGCCGATCAGTGTCAACTTCGTTACCGCAAGTCTGTGCAGTGCCGGTGGATGCGCCTGGACTAAGCCCGTCGAAAATGCCAACTTTTGAGACGCTGCAAGTCGCTTCGGATTCCGTGTCGTCGGAAGCGGCCGAGCCGGCTGACCTAAGCCTAACGTTGACTTCGGCGTTTCCGCACGCCGCTTCGGTGCCGACGGACGCGGTTGAACCGAGCTCGCGTGCTCAACGATTCGACACGGTGTTTTTCACGGAGGCAGAGTGCGCGGGGCGCGAAAATTACGCAGACAACGTTAAAACTTCATTGGCGAAGCAGTCCGCGACTTCCCGCAAGTTCGAGCTAATGAACGTCGGCACAGCAAGTGAAGATGACGATCGCGGCACAGAGTACATCATCGTTGATCTCTCAGTGCTAAAGAAGATGTTTGTGTCCACAAGCTGCAGCAAGTGTGGGATGACCACTCTCCAACTCGCAAAGTGCAGTGAGAGAGAATACGGCCTAGCAGTGAAGTTGGAGCTCACATGCTCAAATTGCGATTTCGCCGAGCGGCACTTCTCGTCGCCACGAGTGCCCGGGAAATCCAACATCACGCCCTTTGAAGTCAATTTGCGGGCAATGAAGGGAATTCAAAGTATAGGCAAGGGAGCGACTGCCCTAGCAGATTTTTGTGCCACCATGAACCTCTCTCACCGAGGACTTCACAACAAGACTTTCAGGGGGCATATGGACACCATGGTGAAAGCTTGCCAGGCAGTAGCTACTGCTACAGAAGCAGCAAGCGTCAAAGTGGTGAAGGACATGTACAAGAACTTCCTGAATCCACCAGGAAATGTAGATGTCATATTTGATGGCACATGGAAAACACGTGGTCACAATTCAAATATTGCAGTAGGCTGCATCATAGAGCTATACACTGGCCTAGTACTGGATCATGTTGTGCTCTCGAGGTACTGTCGTGGGTGCCAAGGGGCACCTGATCCCAGTGATGATGGGTACGGTGACTGGGCTATGAACCACAAGTGCATGAAAAACATCGACTGCAATGCCGGCCGGATGGAGACTGAAGCAGCTATCATTTTGTTCAACAGGTCTCTGGAAAAAAATGGGTTGCGGTACACAACTATACTTTCTGATGGTGATAGCCGCACCTTTCATGCATTGACCTCAGGAGAAGTGTATGGATATATATCCATTGAAAAGAAAGACTGCTTGAACCATGTCCACAAGCGGATGGGGACGGCTCTTCGCAACTTGGTGGAGAAGAAGAAGGCACAAGGAGAATCTCTTGGCGGAAAGGGCAACCTCACCCAAGATAAGATAAAGAAAATTACAAACTACTATGGGTATGCCTTGCGGAGCCACAGCCACGACGTTGCAGGCATGAAAAAGGCAGTGCATGCGACGCTGTTGCACATGACCTCGACAGATGAAGCCCCAGACCACAGTTGCTGTCCTCAAGGGGTTGATTCGTGGTGTGCCTTCAATCGTGCTTTGGCGAACCAAGTGGAGCCGTCACCACACAAAAACCCTCTGCCAGGCCACGTTCGCACTGCTCTTGAGCCAATCTTTGCAAGGCTGGGCGACGAGGCCCTCTTGGAGCGCTGCAAAGATGGCATGACACAGAACGCCATTGAGTGCCTACACTCTGTCATTTGGAGCCAAAGCTCCAAGAATACGCATGACTCTTTGCTGGCTGTTGAAAGAGCTGTTGCAGAAGCAGTTTCTCGCTTCAACCAAGGAATGGCAGCAACCAGCAGAGCTGTTGCAGCACAGCTTGGTTACAGTCCTGGGAGCTGCCTCATTCGTAGGAGCCTTGAGAAAGATAAGCAGAGGCTGTGCAGGTCTGATAAAAGTCACACCAACGCTGAAAAGGTGAAGAAGAGGATGGCCAAGAAACACAAGCCTGACAGAACCCAGGACTACTGCCCAGGACTTTTGTGAATGTGTGGCAGATTCATAGAAAATAGCAGGTGACTTTTTGAGCTTTTTTTTTTGTCAAAGGCCAACGCAATACAGAAGTTTTCACAATGTTTACATGAACAGATTTCTGTGAGTTTGGTGTTATTGTGTTCAGTAATGACTGGGCTGCATGCTAAAGCATTAAATTTTTCCATGTGATAGGTAAACAAAAGTGGCAGAGTAAGCAAAACTTTGAATGCAATTTTCTCAGCTTTGCTTTTTCGATCAAATGCCTTTGCCTTACGGAACTTTTCATAATGTTTGCATCAACTGATTTTATTGAATTAGGTATCATTTTTTTCAGTGAAACCTCAGCTGCATCCTAAAGCTTTCCATTTTTCATTAAACCAAATAGACTAGCAATTAGGTCAGGTGTAAGCTAATTACTCCTGCATTGTTTTTTTCTTCCTATTTTGATATTCATTCATGACCTATATGATGACTTTTAAAAAATTTCTTTAGCTTTAGGATGTGCAGTAGGTCCTTGGAAATGACAGCTATTCTTTAAAACTAGTTTTTTTAATTAAGAAATTACCATAATGGCCCGTAACAAAAGACCTATGTGGGATAAGTTATTTTGCAATATCTTCATTTCTAAATGAGATATATCAAATCTGAATATATATTTGGAATCAGCATTGAAAGATATATCTGCATGCGAATTTTCAGGAAGATACGTTAAGAAATAAAAAAAAAGTTTTCAAGACCCTCATCCCCCCTTAAGCCGTGCTTTCCGCACGTCGATGCCATTGGCAAGGATGATGAAGGCGGCAAATCCTTTAAATCAAGAACACAGTGCCAAACAGCAGGACGCTTGACAGCAAATTCCGAAACAGCTAGGCCTCATGACAGAACAAAACTACTATGGCTGCCAGTGGATCGGTGTGCGAGTGCACTGGTTTGATGCTGCGATATAATCAAAATGGCGGCAATGGCAGCTTTTATTATTGCTGTTTTGGACCTGCCATCACGGCTAAAAGACAAAGATTGGTCAGCAAAAGGCTCCAGGGTACGAAACGTCGGATATCCTTATCGGCTCTGTACGGTACATGGCGGTGGGGCCGAAGCGTCCGAATCGGCAGGCATGCCCAAAAGATCAGTTGCAAACTGTATGCCCTATGCAGTGGCACCTCGTGCAATGGACACCTTTTATAGAATTCTGTTTCGTAGAAGCATGTCCCACTGTCAAGACGACTTGCGTGACAGAATGCAAAAACTGCAACGCTGCTAGTTGGGAAGCAAGCCAAAATAGCACTTTTGGAATTAAAACTAATTTTCTGTGCCACTAAACCACGTGTTTCATGGCTATACCAAAATTTCGCAGTTACGAAGTTCTGCGAGAATGAAATTATTTTGGGAGTCTTGTCAATTGCATTGTGGCAGGATTTTACAATAACCATGAAACATATGGGGCAGAGGCCTCAAAGAAATCCTAAAAGTCCATCTCATGGCTTGTACGCAGACAGCAATGCAACGTGGCTTTCACATTCTGACAAGATGAACCAATGTGACATTATCAGCATGCACTCCAACGAAACAAGAATGGGCGCATAGCTCTATGGCAGCATCTTTACTAGAAAATGAAGCAAAACCATTGTAAAGCCTTTGGATGATTTCGTCAGGCTGATCTGAAGAGCGTCAGAATAGTGCATTAAACCAATAAACAATTGAGGGCAACACAAGAAATCTTTCAGTTACACATTTCACACAAGCATTGTCCGAGTTTTCTATACGCCCATGTGCTTAGTAAGGCACATGCCGCTCAAACAACTCATCATATACTTTAGCAGACCTCAGGAGCGGCCACAGCATTAGGGCTGCGCCATGCTATAAATCTGCAATCGTATACAGGGTAGTCAAGAGATTGGTAACACAGATGCCAAGAAATCATTTAGCACGTACAATTTATGAAGGCAACCAATAGGTACCCCATCGGCCTCAAGGAACATCAAGTATTTTAACTCCACAGCGTTAAGGAGCTCGTGTCGCAGAAAAGCCGGTGTCGTTGGCGTCGGTGCCAGCGGCGTTGGCCGTGAGCGATAAATCCCAGAAGGCACTTCATAAATAAAAAAACATCTTGCAAGATGGGCTAGTGGGAATCAAACCAGGGTCTCCGGAGTGTGAGACGGAGACGCTACCACTCAGCCACGAGTTCGTTCCTTCAAAACGGGACAAAATCGCCTCAAGTGAATGCGGTGTTGCCTTAGAAACGTGCCGTAGAAAGTTATACTGTGGTGTATATTGGCAATTATGACCATGTAACTTACAGAAGTCGCAGTTTCACAAGTGGCGAAGTACGTTTCCGCTAAATTTCTTCTGCGCTCTGCGCACACACCTAGCCATCTTGCGGCAAACACAGAAGACTCCCTCCTCGCAAAGTACGGCGCTGCCCCGACATGTGGCGCGCTACTCGCCCCATGACCGCGTCCGCCTTCATGGCGTGTCGGGGCCCGGCTATCTCTGCCGATCGCGATGTTTGGCTGGCGTAGCGCGCTTGAGTAGGCGGTGCGAACGGGATGCGATAACGCTATCGCGTTCCACTCTTGAAGGCGAAGCTTAAGCGCCCTCCAATTTTTCCTAATTCAGCAACACAGACATCAATTTCATGCTTTTGAATGTTTGAATCCAGCTTCAGACAATATGAAACATGTGGTTCAGTAGTACAGAAGAGAATGAAATTCCTAAAGTCTGTAATTTTGGATTGCTTATGCTTGCTGGCAAGGCAGCACTGTGATGTGGCTATCACATTTTGTCACATGAGCCACTGCAACATCGTCAGCATACACTCTTACGAAACTCCAAATTGTATCGCAGGCATTCATAGCAAGAGATGCCAGTAAAATCGGTCGATGCTCTAAGGCAGTATCCTTACTAGCCAATGAAGCATAGAATGAACATTACACCGCTGTTAATGTGACCCACATGCATAAATATTTACATACTTGGTTGAAGTGAAATATAGTAAAACCTCTCATTCGAAATTTTGGTTAATTCGAAGAATATGAGTGATCCTGTCATTTTCAATGCAAATTCTACTCTCCAATTTGAATAGCCTGCATGGTTCTACGTGGATAATTCATTGTTTCTGGTTTGTCGCAACAAGCCTAACTGGGTCTAACCCCGGGAAACCAATGCAGTTAAATCTCGGCGATACGAATCTCAAGGGGACGCGAAAATATTCTTATCACCCATAATTTCGTATCACCAAAAAAACAAGCGAAATCCACCCCGAAACCATGAGAAACGCACAAAAAAAAGAAACATTTATTTACGTGGAAAGAAGTCACGTATGTCCTTCTGAGTCGTCTTCTCCGCGAGGTTGGCCAGTAGAGAATTTTCGAAGCTGAAGAACTGGGCTGTAGTGTTCTCACGCACAGTCTCGGATGTCACAGCACGCTGCAGAATATTGAGAGTGTGCATAGTTTCGGCTGCTGACGGTGGTTCGTCATCACCATTTTGGCACTCGTCTTTTTCATTGTCACTGGTCGAAATTCCAGGTTGCGACGATACATCCTTCACAATGTCTCCCACTGCGCACAGACCACAGGTGACGAGATTGTCGTCCGCGGTGACGAAATCGTTGGCACGGCAGTCTACGCCAAGCTGGTTCCCGACATCAACCGGGATTGGATCTGGCACTTGCGAGGTTGTGGCCACTGTGGATTTAAAAACCCCACACTTTGCGAAACAATTTGCGATGGCTGCAGGGAAGGCGTGCTCCCAGGCCACTGCAATAAAATGCATAGCGTCCAAAAAGACTGATCTGCATACTTGGGTCCTTACGGTCAATCTTCGCAAGGAGGCGGCGCACCAACAAACCTTTCAAGTGGTGCGTCACGTTCCTGATAATGCCATCATCCAGTGGCTACAAATCACTAGTAGCTTTCGAGGCACGAATACCACTTTGATGCTCTGTAACATCAGGTGCTTTGGATGCGCCACACACTGGTCCAGCAGCAAAACAATCTTTCTGTTCTTGCATGACATCCTATGGTCCAAGTACGTGGCGAACTACACGAACAGAGCCGACGTCATCCACATCTTTTTATTGGCTCTATATTTGCAGGGCAAACGAACGGCTACCTTGAAGCATCGGGGCTTTTGGTATTTTCCAATGACGGTCAGTTTCATTTTTTCTGACCCGTCAGCGTTGCAGCAAAACAAAACTGTCACAAGCTGCTTACTTTTTCGTCCTCCCTGGCAGGCTTCGCCCTTGAAGCAGAGACACTTTTCGGGCTGAAAATTGTAAACAGCCCTGCCTCGTCAATGTACCATCGCGAGCATCATCTCCTGCGATGAAAGACTGCAGCGTGATTGCCAGCCAGTCTTCAACAATGGAGGCATCAACCGCCGGAAACGGTTTTGTAGGAGAGGTCATGCCATGCCTTAAATCGGTGAATCCAGCCACCTGAGGCCTGAAAATTTTCAATTCCAAACGTGAGTGCGATGTCCGCAGCCTTCTCACGCAGAACTTTTCCGTCAACGTTGATGCCAGCCGCAGTCACCTCTTTAAACCATGTTAGAACTTCTTCTAACTTTACATGGTGAGCAGTCTTTGCTTCTTTGGAGTATGCCAAAGTGCTGCACATTCTGCATAATTTAGTTGCGCTGACCGACGATCATAGACAGCGCAGACATTGGCAGGCCTAAATCCTTGGCCATGTCAATGCGCCTTTTCTTGGGCTCTTCGTCTACCTTCTTCAAAATATCCAGTTTGTCCTTCAAGGACAGTGCCTTCCGCTTTCACGTCATCGTACTGATTGCAGTACCTTTTGGGCTGACGCGATCAATGCTCGTAAAACGACACACGCAAACAACACACTGCGCTTCCGTAGTCTTCGCGCATGAGGGAACAAAGAAGCGGGAGCTGCTGCTGGTGTGACGATCTGCGCGCTGGTTGTAGCGGAAAGCAGCTGGCTGTAGCACAGGGCTACGAAAAATGTGGAGAGACAAATCGCGCCCGACCAGTTGGGTTGGCTGGCTCACAAGGCGAACGGACCAATAAGCAGTGGCACTAGCCTCGAGCAACAACAAAGTAAAAAGAAAAAGGCGAGGAGCCCACCCCCAAAAACTAGAGAGAGAGAGAGAGAAAACTTCGCTCGCCTTGTCAGTCTCCCTGCTGCCGCGAAAACCCAAACCCGCACTGGCGCACCCTGCGCCGGCGGCGGCTCGACGGTCGCAATACCGAAGTTTGCGTCACCCGGCGCGACGCGGAAAAGTGTTCGGAACATCCGAATTTCGGCCCATTGTACACAATGCTTTTGGGCGGGGCAATTTTATGAATTCGTATCACACCGAAATTCGTATCAGCCGGGTTTGTATCACTGAGATTCTACTGTAGATAGCATCGCCATTGACATTGTGTTTTCCATTTGCTGTTCTCCACTTGTAGTGCTGCATCACATTTTTGGCATTCCTCTGCTTCATCACCTGTGCACCTGCATCGTCATTCGTCAACCGCAGTGCTAGTCAGTGGTCACTTGCTAAATCTCGGCCGTGTGTGCAGCTTGTATGGGGCTCATCTGCCGAAGACAGAATGCCTAAGTACAAGTCACTTGCGCTGCAGGAGAAAGTGTGCCTCATTGAGGATGCAGAAAAGTCCGCATGCACGAAGACGAAACTTGCCGATGAACACAAAGTCCCTTTGACAATGCTTTTGACCATTTTGAAGAACATACTATTATTGAGGCATACGTGAAGACGCACCAATCAATGCTATCAAGGATTCGCTTCCCAACCTGCCCGGACGTCAAAGCCGCTTTGATAATGTGGCTACAAAATGCAAATTCTGCTCATCTTCCCCTGAACGACACTAACCTACGAGGAAAGCTGATGAGTTGGCACTGTGCTGGGGCCACAAATTCAAGTGTAGCAACAGTTGGCTCGTCCATTTTAACCAACGAAACAACCTCACCTACTTGACGGTGCGTGGAGAAAGCGGCACCACAAATGCAAACGTCGTTGACGACTGGCAGAAGCATATGCTGGCTCTGCTGCTTCAGGACTATGGAGATGACGTGTAGAATTTAGATGAAGCAGTCTTATTTTACAGGATGCTTCCTACTAAATCATTTGCTTCCAAGGATACCGCTGTCTCAGCGAGGAAGCAGCAAGTTTCCACTGCTTGTGATCGGGAGAGCGGAGAAGCCTCGATGCTTCAAGAATGTGCGTTTTCCTCCGAGGGATGCCATCATCTACAAACATAATAAGAAGGCCTGGATGACGGCAGCAATATTCAAGGGGTACATGCGACTTCCCGGAAGTTTGCTGTCCGAGGGCAAAAAACTTTTTGTTATCGATAACTGCGCAGCCCCCACTGACATCAGGAACCTGAAAGCCATCAAGATTGCCTTCCTCCCTGCAAACACAACAGCCATATCTAAGCCGATGGACCAAGGAGTGATACTACAGACAAGGAAGATTTACTTCCATCACTTGTTGAAGCAGTTTGTGCTCTGCAACGACACCAGCAAGCAGTACTCAATAGATCTCCTCGGTGGGATTTGCTTGATTGTCTACGCCTGGAAAGAGCTCAAGGCAACTACGCCGGATTTTGTAAACAACGTGGGGAGGACCAGGATGATGCTTGCAGCTCTTCCTGCCTAGATGAGGGGGGAGATCTTTATAGTGTGCCCGGATCACCAACTCTGGCAAAGACAACAGCAAGGACGACAGCGGCGGACTTGGCCTCATGGAATATTCGAACGTAGGCTATTCAAACAACGTATACTGACGTGAAAGATGAAATGAACAGTATGCCAGTTGGCAATGACGGCGACGATAACGAACCCATAAGGGTGCCCGCTTTAGCTGCTGTTATTTATTCCGTTAACATTGTCCGCAGCTTTGTTGAGTGCAGGGGTGGTGATTTTGATATGCTACCTGTTGCGAGCCAGCAGGAGAACATATCATTTGGGGCGGCGAACTACCACGCCAAGCAATCCTGCATTGGCGATTACTTGGAAGTAATCTTTCTCGGATATGGAAATAAAGTAGATTTCTTTTTGTGGCAAGTTCTTGCTTTTCTTTTTTTTCTCTCTCTCCATTTCAGCTAGTTCCGAAATACGCTCAATTTGTAGAATTTTCGTGGTCCTGCAGCCTTCGAATTACGGAGGTTTTACTTTAGCATCTGTCAACTTTGTTCTGGCAGTATACCATTTAGACCTATACAGTAAAATCCTCTCAATTAGGATTTCACAGGAATGGGAAAATATTTGCACTACCAGAATATCAAACGATGAAATGTCCGAAGAAAACAAGGAAATGCTCACTGCAACATGTTTTTATTACCTGAAAAAATTTGCAAATCTTTTTTTCTATTTTGCACAACATCCATCCCAAAGCTGCAATTCATCATATTTTCATTTCAGTAGAGATGCTTTTAGAACTTCCATGGGCGCATCCCAATTATTTTCTCATCAGTGAGCACAATGTAACCGGCGGGTTAGATCGCAACGTGTAGCAGACCGTACAATTGCTTCTCACACTCAACTGCATCCTCTGCGTTTGTGACATCGCACTCACCTTACCTAGCAGAGTTTTGTAAAACGAAAACACTGCCAGCTGCAACTGCGGCAGAGGAATTCATCGCTACTATTAATATGAACACAGATGATGGAAACACAGTTCTGAAGTGCACTGCCAATGCTGTGTCATGCGTGCGGGTAAACAAAATAATAAAAGAGGTGCGAAGCGTCGCTATCCCCATACAGTCCCCACTGATGACTATGATGATGTCGACTCCAACACTTTGTTTCAGTTGGACGCTAGCCCTGGGCCCATATTCTGAAATGTTCGCCTTCCGCAAAACTATCACCTTGGCCAAGCCTCCGCCAACGGCGCGCCTTGATTGGCTGTTTTAGCAAAAACGGAAAATAGACAGCGGTAACTAGTAGTTATGGCCCACGTCATCTTAACGTCATGGTGTCGATGGGTGCTCTCGCCATAAATTGAATAAACGAACACGTCCTTTGGAGTCTGTTGGCATTTGGTTGGTGGTGGAGTGTACTAGAGATAAGATAGGTGATAGTTTATAGAAGCCTTCTTGGTGGCGTTGTTTCGCGCAATATTTGTCGATTCATTCAAAATAAAACATTTCATCCTTCTTTATTCGACTTATTTTACCTAAAGCGGCCGCAAACCAACCGCAGTCAGTGCGCAGAACCCGTACTGCGGCCACTACACTCGAAAACAACACACCCCAGCCGCTCTGCACTCGCACGGTGCGCTCTCTGATGTGATGTGAAGCGTTCTCTGGCACACGTTGGTAGTGCACACTGACGTCTCGGGCAAGCAGTCGCTTAATTTATTGAACGCGAGTTTCGCGGCGTTGAAACTTTCGCGGAAGGCGAACGTTTTGGAATGCTGCCCCTGCTTTTGCACTTATGCACCACACATCTGCAGCGCAGCATGCTTGGTACACATTCTTTGTCTGAATTAAACTATTTGAGGCCATATGCCTCCGAATTACCACAAGTTTGATGCCATTATATGATGCATATGCTTGTCAAGACCAGAGGACGAGCCTGGATTTCAGTAAAATCCCTTTAATTCAGAAAATTGGATCATTCAGAATCATCCTTTGGTCCCAGCAGGGGCATCAATTATTTAGTGGCATCAAACTCTCATTAATTCTGACGCATTTGGCTGCACAACATTTAATACGGACAACCCTCGAAGTATGGCAACTGTCGAACACTGCAAATGTGTGACACAAAAGAGCAAAAGGGGCGTTAGCAGCCAATCGAAACGGAGCAGCAGAGTCCACTTCACCACTATCAGTAAAAAGTACACGGGAATGATAGAAACACCGCGCACATCATGTCCATTATTGGCGCCTTTTATGTTGTTGTTGACGAAAACCATTATGATGCCTACAAATAATAATGCCGAGGCAAGTTTGGCTGGAGCTTCTTTTTTTCATGGAAGTGCAGAAAGTGATGAAAGGAATGAAATGGGGCATCTGCTTGAGAATGTTGAGTGTGTGCAGACAGCTCGGAATGTCTTCAAGAGCCGTTCGCGTAGCATTCGACAGGTGGTAAGCGCGATCATCATTAGCTAGACTTGGCACACGACATTTCTCTGCGACAAGTTCGATGTGCGATCATTACACGGGAAAGAAAAAAAAAATGGAATTTTGACGACAAAATTCAGGGGTGCGATCGTTATGCGAGTAATTATGGTAGTTAAAGTTTTGTGTTTGCTCTATGGCCCTACCCATAGCTTTTTACTATGCCATGCATTTGTTCGTTTTTGAAAGGGTTTTTCAAATTTTTGAGAGTTTTACACTGTGCCCAACACTCATGGGCAGGGGGAAGTGCTGATAGTTGATGGAAGTGTTGTTCATTTCGTGGCGGCCCTGTCAGAACGGCGGCGCTGGCGGGGAGTATCGAATTGATAGTTCATGGAAGAGCAGACACCGCTCACGTGTTTGTTTCCCTCTAGCCGTGGACCTGTAGCTCTTACTTTTGACGTGTTCAACTTGACTGCCAGCTACGTGCTTCCTCGGTCGTCATGAGTGCTCCAGGCCGACTAAACATTTAGCGCTCGTTCACAGCAGTGTTCAAGAGGGCTGCCATCCTTTATGCCGAAGAAAGAAATCACTGCACACCGGGTCACAAGTTCGATGTTTCTGAACAGGTGGTGCAAGAGTGGTGACTGAGGCGAAGCACAATTTTCACCTGTGACAGCAAGTAAAGAATTTCCCATGGGCCGAAGTCTGGATGCTTTCCGGAGCTGTAGGCCAAGCTTGCGGCTTACGTCGCTGAAATGCGTGATCAGTCCTTGCCAGTGAAGTGCGATATGGTCACGAAACAAGCCCAGTCTCCGCCATGAGTACGAGTGGCTGGCGGCAAAAGACGGTGAACTTACGCCAACCGAACCTGTCAAAAGAGCCTCCCTGATGGCTGCATGTGGTTGGGTGCACTTTGTGGGGATGCGCGACCCTCGCGCCTCCCCTGATGTTTTTCCCGCATAGCGCGTCTCCTGTAGTGCGGCTTCGCCGCACACGCGGCGGTCGGAATGGTACAGGCGCAGTGCGAGAGATGGCGCGAGCGTCGCGCCACTGCGCGGTTACTTGGGTTCGGGAAAGACAAGGCGCGCTCTCTCGGGTTCGAGACAGCGAGCGGGCCGCACGTGCAGCAACTCTCTTCCCCGGCGGGTCGCCGAACAGCGCGGACATCCCGCGAGCGCGCGGCGACCGATGCATCTGCGAGACCGCCTCGCGTGGCCGCCTTCGAACGCGCCACGATTCGCGTGACTATACACGCGAACGACCAGGCGTTGGGATCCAGCATGGGGCGAACATATTCGCTCGCGAGGACGCGGTGAGTCGGACTTCTAGATTTGTCGCGCGCCCATCGGCATGTTTTGTGGATAGCAACTCGGCTAGCAGGCATTGAAGTATGAAAGGTGCAATAAATGCCCTTGTGATTGTTTGCACTACTGTGATGTCGTTCCTTTGTCCCAAGAGTACGGTGTGAGATATCCCGCATCAGACCCCACAACTTGGAATAGGCTGCTGTTCCACAAGATGTCGTGGTGTGGTCGTTTGCCAAATGTGGAATTACGCTAGACTGTGACACGCTGTGGGACCGTAGCAGCGATGACGATGGCAGTGCTAGTGAGGACGATGGCACAAGTGAAGATGAGTAGTCCAGTGACCATGCCAGCTACCAATAAATTTTCATTATCAAATGCGCCCTCGAGTATGCCCTTTTTTCTTTCTTCCCTGTGACACGAGATATGGGGGGGGGAAGGGTGTTGACATACATTCTAAAGCTAAATTAAATTAAATTATGGGGTTTTATATATGGCAAAACCACTTTCTGATTACGAGCCACACCGTGGTGGAGGACTCCGGAAATTCTGACCACCTGGGGTCCTTTAACGAGCACCTAAATCTAAGTACCACGGGTGTTTTCGCATTTTGCCCCCTCTAAATGCAGCCGCCGTGGCTTACATTCGAATCAACTTACAATCGTGTAACTACGGTACTACTTTCATTTGCATTTCTGTGCACTGGCTCAGCTTGCAGAGTGCCCTCACCTCCTGGGGGTGCTTGAGACAGAGGCTCTCCACTGCCCTGTGGTGTCATGGGTCGTGCCCCATTGCCTCGGAGCATCTGCTGCTGCACCTGCTGTTGCATTTGCTGCTGCATCTGCTGCTGCACCTGCTGTGGCACCTGCTGGGGTGGCCCACCTTGGCCCCCCTGTCCCTGCAGGAGACCCGCAGCTGCTGGCGTTGGAAACATGCCCCACGGAGGCATCCCATAGTACTGCGGCATCATGGCTGGGCCTGGAAAAGGGAAACACACAGGAGTCGGACATCATTACTGGCTGCATGTTTCACACTTTCCTCCCTCTCAAGACAGCCAAATGCAAGCCTATCGCTGTTGCGACGTCTCCGAGACACCCCTGCTCTGCGGAAACACTACTTGGAAAATATCAACCGAAACTAAAGAAGTCGCAGTTTGGCTTGAAAGGCGAAGCATCAATTGTGATGGCAACTTAGTGGACAGTTATACGAAGTAAGGATAGTGGTTTTATTGGCTGTATAAGCTTGTAAACATAGGCATACTAACTAAATTAACAAGCATGGTGTCACACACACATAAGAAAACGCGAACACATCTCACTCGATGACCATGGAAACTCGCCATCAAAACGCTGCAGTGAGGAAGCGTGGCAGTAGCAGTAAGTGAATTAACCTTTGTGCTGCCTCTCGTCGCATCAACATGAACTAAGCCACGAAAACATGGCACAAGGCGGACTCTGTCCCTGTTGCAGATGGCTTCCAAGATACAGTAGTCCTGGCAGGCATGCGCAGCCCCCTGGGCTCTCCATATCGAATATTTCGCATATACAGTGAAACCTCAATATAACAAAGTAGGTAAAATTGGCAATTTGGTTCGTTATATTGAAATTTCACTGTATTGAAATTCAACTTTTTATGCAAATAAGTACGGTCGTCAATCGATTTTTCTTAGACGGAGAAGGGCTGCAGAATTTTCCGAATTATGGGGCAATCAAGAAAGCAAATTTACAATTCATTTTGATAAATTTTGGAGTCGGCGACGAATGACAATGATTTCATGCCACGGTGACGATATCTTTACATAGGCAGTGCGAATTAAGTGAAGCCAGCCACGCATTCGCGTGCACTCCACCCCCGCAGCTGATAGCATCGCCCCCACTGGGATGACACTAGCATGAAAAGTGCCGGCAGTGGGGGGTGAATGCTTTATGTGCCTGTCGCTCCAACGGGTCACCAAAAGTCATACGAAATCCTTGGGAAGACAGCTTACATGACGCAACGCCATCTTGTCGGGCCCACTCCTTGCACACGCGGCAGATTACCTCTAAAGCAGGGTGTGCAGCTGCGTCTGCGCTCAGCCAGGCTAACAGCCATGGCCGAGACGCACGCCAGAACCGCGCCGTGTGCCAACTTAGCCCCTTCTCCCGCCTTGTCCCTCGCGTGATAAACCCCAATCTTTCTTTCTCACCCTTGCATGCTTTAACCTGCACCTAAAGCACAAACTGCACAGGGCGTGATAGGATCTTATCTTATTTGGACTTTATAAGGAACATGATATGGCTTCACTTCGGCGGCCGCTCTTGTCACGCCCGGCGCAATTTGAAAGGTGCGTTTTCAAGCAGCCACTTGTAAGTCAATCATTCGACCATCCGCGTAAGCGGAAGTTCCCATTTATTTTCTCAGTATACCTTTACTGCATAAGTGCAATTTCACTATGTTGAAATTGCATACAACCACACTTCGTTATATTGAAGTTCTAATTACATGGTGTTCTATGGACAAGAGGTTATGAGAGAAATACTTGTTATATTGAGAATTTTGTTGTATTGAATATCATTATACTGAGGTTTAACTGTACATAGTTGCTAAAATAATAATTACCTTCTATTGTTTGTTGAAACAATTAAAATTGAGCTGCTAAAAGCAAGGCTGCAAACAACATGTACAATACTTACTCAAACCTAAAGCGCCTTTTTTTCCCCCAATAAAACGGGTCGAAAAATTCCGACCGTAAATCTGCATTACCATATCGCCATTAGCATTTCAAAATAGCTGCCTCGTACATGCTCCGAGTATAGCTGCCGTAGCTTTCTCCATGTGCTGTAGTATATGTGCTTAAGTTAGTACACAGTCCGCCTTCCCGTTTTCTGTGTTTCGTCTGTCAGCATGGAAGTGCAGACTGCGAAGACACGTGATGCCACAATTAAAAGGAAAGTGATCATGTGTGCGGAGACGGACAGAAATCGGGCTGCATCACGGTTGTTCATCCCGAAACTTGCATGCAGGACTGGTGCAAACAGAAGAGCCATTCGACTCCTGTAGCTGCTGTGTATAGCGTGGCCCCTATCTTGAGATCAATCTGCAATGGTGACAGAGTATACACATCTATAGTCGGGTGCAACTTTAGAAAAAGAGGGTGTTTACTCTTCCAAGGCGGCTGCACACGAGCCTCAACCAATGGGCGTGCACTCAAGATTGACGTCACGAGCTGGACGGCTGGTGACCATGCCGATGTTAAAGATTGCCACCCGCACTGCAAACTGGGTTGAGTCGTGTCAGTTGTGTGTGCCTGCTCCTCGTCAGAATGAGTTCGCAAACTTTTTGCGGTGGTCTATCATGCCAGAAATACCATTGCAAGCTTACGATGCATCATTTGTGCCATGTCCATTTATTCTGAGCCATGATACGGCGATGGAAAGTTTGCAGCGAGCTTCATTACACTCCACGCATTGGTGAGACTGCAGGCTTGCACCAAAAAAAGTGAAAAGGAACGGGGAACAAAAAAAAAACACCTATCACATTCTTGAAAATTGTTGCGAAAACACAACAGTAAAAAATATAACTCTTAAGTTATTTAATACCAAAAGTATTTATTTAAAACAATGAATGAAGCATTTCTGCACCCTTCCTGCCTCGATTGTCCTTTCGCCCCAGCTTTGCAATGCTTTTGATAAATGCAGTTTGTTGTAAGTACCGTAATAACCGGACTATAGGTCGGACCGGAATATAGGTCGATCCCCCAACTAACGAATTCTAAGAATGAAAAAAATCTTTTTCAGTGGCAAAAGTACCGAAAGACACGACACCCTTACCGATAAACAAATGCGACTCAGCGGGTTGCACAATGGTGACAGTATTTATTTAAGGGGGGACACGGGTCTTAGAATCCGAAAAATCGTCGAAAAATCGATTTTTTGAAAATGTTATTTTCGAAACCTGCTGCCAGTTCTTCACCTGTCTGCAAGGTTTCACGCTTCTAAATTAAGTATTTTACGCGCAATATCAATTTATATTGTCACCGTTCACCAAATTTCAGCGGTAATGGATGCCAAAAACGGCAGTTTACTGTGACGCGCAGCTCCTGTACCACTCGGGCTATCGGAGCCATCTTGGTCTCTCTTGAAAGAGCAGCTTTCCCTCTTCAAATTCCCGCCATTCATGTCTCCGCCCCTTCGTTTGCCAGAGAAAAAAAACGCGCCAAAAAAAGGTCCCGACGCGCACTCCTATTTGTTACTCGAGGCACGTGACGCGAGGGCGCTACACGGTTGGCTGAAGCCGCCTTCGTCGTCTGCTCGACGCGCTCGGCCGGAGCTGCAGTGCGCAAGCGAGCGCCATTTTGTTCTTGTGTTGACAGCGGAGCGGTACACGCGATGCATCGACGAGCTGTGAAATTTCGCTCCAAACATCCTTTCGGGAAGAAGGTGAAGCGTTCGCTCAGCGAGAACTTCAAAAAGGGCACCGCAACACCACGGGATACTCAAGACGTCGAACTTCAAGCGTCCGATGACGGCGTCGAAGCCACCACGGTAGGCCTAACTTGTCCGACGTCCGAAAGCGGCACCGGCGGCAACGACAGGAGCCGGGTACGCCACGACACGACCTTTCTGCAGCCCTCGGAAGCAGAAGAGCAGCGAAGAAAAGCGGCAGACAAAACGGAGAAACTTGGATCGACTGCAGCAACAGAGCGAAAAAAAAGAACTTCTCGCTGACAGCGCCGACGCCCAACCACTCGGCGGAACTCCATTCACCATTCTGTGCTTGGATGCGGTGAACGCTTTACAAGAGTCCGCGAAATGCAAAATGTGCAGTGGTGGCGTCAAAGTAGTGAGAGACGAACGGGAATATGGACTTGCGGTGAAGTTGCACCTTGTGTGCGATAATTGCGATAAGACGTCGTCGGCATGGAGCTCGCCGCGCGTCGACGGCACTCAGAAAGTGAATCCATTTATTGTGAATGTCCTCGCCGCGCGTGCCATGCAGGCCACTGGCAATCGCCAAACGGCTTTGAACGACGTGTTCGCGGCAATGAATGTGAGCCATCGAGGCCTGCACACAAAAACGTGGCAGGCATATGTGAAAACAAAGCTGACGCCTGCTGCCAATCGCGCGGCCCAAAAGCTCGTCACCAAGTGCGCGCAGTCGGTTCGCGACCTCTACGCCGAACTGCACGTAAGCAATCCGGGAAACATCGCAGTTTCCTACGATGGATCGTGGATGACGCGCGGACATTCATCGCATGTTGGCGTCGGCACGGTTATCGAACTTTTCAGCGGTTTGGTGCTGGACTATGTTGTCCTAAGCAACTACTGTGCCGGATGCGAGTCGGGCCCGAAGGAGGGTGACCCTTCTTACGAAACATGGGCAGCCAGCCATGTCTGTCAAAAAAATACGACGAAGAAGGCAGGTGAGATGGAGGTGGAGGCCGCGCTGATTCTCTTCAAGAGGTCGCTCGAGCGCCACAACATGCTCTACACCACTGTTCTCTGCGACGGCGACAGCAGGACTTACCTGGCTTTAGTGGAAGAAAAGGTGTATGGATACATACCCATTCAAAAAGAGGACTGCGTGAACCATGTCGAGAAGCGCATGGGCACAGCACTAAGAAACGCAGTAGCCAAGCATAAGGGCTCTGGCTCCAACAGCCTCGGTGGACGGGGCAAACTTACGGGAGAGCTGATCAACAGAATCAGCTCATATTATGGGTGGGCACTGAAAACCCACAAAGACGTGGATGCAATGAACAGGGCAGTGATGGCCACATTCTATCATATCACTGCCAACGACACCAAGGCCAACCACTCATTTTGCCCACCAGGGCCTAGCTCGTGGTGCAAACAGAATGCGGCAAAAGCCAGAGGTGAGCCTGCCCCAAGGCACCCCCGCAATCTGCCTCCCCATGTCGGTGAGGCCTTGCTGCCCATATTTGAGCGCCTTTCAGAGAAGAAACTCCTGGAACGATGCTTGCGTGGGAAGACTCAAAATAACAACGAGAGTCTACATTCAATGATATGGGCACTTTCTCCCAAGCGGTCGCATGCCTCATTGTTTACGGTGGAGGCTGCTGTGGCCGAAGCCGTAATGAAATTCAACAGCGGGAATGCAAGAACCTCAGCAGCCATCCTCACTGAGCTGAGCCTCAACGCAAGTGCCCAAAGCGAAAAGCGCATGCTCGAAAAAGACCTGCGCAGAAGCCGAGCATCAGTATGCAAGCGTGCACGTAGAGAAAATATGCAGCAGGCCTTGAAAAATCGCCACGTTGGTGAAAAAAAACAGACTGATTACATGCCTGGGGCTTATTAACCCTTTGGAGATGTAAACATGTAATTATTTTTTGCTGGTACTTGATAAACTTAGTTTTGTTTGTTTTTTGCCTTTTTCTCAAAACTTTGTTTTGTGTCTGGTTGCAAGTTTGCCCAAGAGATATCTCAGCACCTAGAGCAGCTAGAACTATAATTCTTTTTGCAATGTGAAGCTGAAACTATAAAGGATGCAGCGCTGGAAGCAGATTTTTTATTTTTATCTCTAGGAATTTTTTTTCTGCATTGTTTTTCTTGTCCAGTCGCCATGTTGGGAGCACAAAGTTCAGTGGGCTGCTAAATCTCTAATGTTAGCCCAATTTGAAAACTGCTTCCAGCGTTGCACTCCTTAAACATTGTAGTATCTACCCATATGTTAAATTTGAATTTCTGATGAGTAATTTTTTTTCTATTTGGGCAGACAATAGCAATAATTTTCTAATATCTCAGGAACTAATTGATCTACAGGAAAAACAGTTGCATATTTGAAATCAGCAGAAAAAACTTAATATATGTGCCTAGTTTCATTATATTTGGACTGTCAGTAAAGAAAATTGGTCTCTGACCAGTGTCCCCCCTTAAGGGGAGATGCGGGTCGAAAAACGCGGCGTTTTTCGAAAATCATCGATTTTTTGTTTTCACTTGTTTCTTCAAGTTTAATGTCTCTACTTTTATGATAATAAAAATTAAGGCTGAATTTAAGCTGGAAATGGGTTAAAATTGCGTTTAAAGAGCACAAGGTGGGTGTTAAACGTCCGAAAGTACGCCGTCGAGTGTCTCGCGGCCGAAAACGCGCGGCCGCACGCCATTCCGGATCGCATGAAAAGATCGGCCAGGCCGCATTCTCCCAGTAACCATGGTTGCCCGGGCTTCTACAGCGCAAGAAATAATAAAAAAATGCCTGCGTTAGCCGCGCTTTTCGAAGGCGGCGACTGGTTTTTAAATCACGTGGTACGAAACTGGGATCGCCATTGGTCGTTGTGCTCCTGCATGTGGCGAAGCCTACTTGCAGGGTCCCTGTCTCGTCGAGCCTCGCCGCTGAACGGGCCTTTCGCATTCTTATCTTCGTTATGGATGAAGAAAGCCAAAGCAAGCGTAATCATCGGCCAGTGAAGTATCGCTCCTTGCACAAATTTAGAGGACGCCGGCGCAAAACGAAGCCGAAGACTCGCCCAACGGCAAGTGCAGCGACGGCCGCGAGGCCTAGCGACAGCGACGCCGCTTGCTCCGGCGAGTTCGACGCGGCATTGGAGTACGTCAGTGCCTCTCATAAAAAGATCGGACTTTTCGACGACGAAGAAAGTGCGCGAGACTGTGAGTCGTGTATGATCACTGATCTAACCGCATTGATCATCCTCGTGAATGGTGCGGTTTGTCCAACATGTCACTGTTCGGAAATGTGCGTGCGGGAACCGGCCGACAAGCGCAAAGGACTTGCGTCGTTTCTAGAACTACGCTGCGAGAACAGTGCGTGCCCCGAAAGCATTCTTTCTGCAACGTACACGTCACGGCGTGTTTCTCCGGGCGGGGAGGCCAGCACGAGTGCTGCAGGCGACGGACCGCGCGCAACCAGAGCCTACGACAGCGGGAGCGCACGCGATAGCTTCGCTGTCAATGTGAAAGCTGTTGTGGCTGCGCGCTCTGTAGGAATTGGCTACGAGCAGTTAGTCAGATTTGCTGCAGTTGTCGGCTTGCAAAAGCCAATGCACCACAAATCTTTTGCTGCCGTCAGCCGGAAAGTTCATGACGCGGCAATGAATGCTATCGCCGAAAATCTTGCGCGAGCCAGGCAATTCACAGCGAGTGACGCGGGCGGAAATGAAATTGCCGTCATGTATGACGGTACGTGGCACAAACGAGGCCATAAGAGCCACAATGGTATTGGGACTGTTGTGTCCCTTGACACTGGACTTTGTTTGGACTTTGAAGTCCTTTCCAACTTTTGCCTAGCCTGCAGTCGGCATAAGGTCCTGCCAGATGAAGAAGAGGAAATCTGGCAAGCATTTCATAGCCCAGTGTGTGAGCAAAATGCTCACTGTTCATCTCATGCTATGGAAGCAGAAGCCGCCGTACGGATATGGCAAAGGAGCCAGACCTACGACACACCACTGCACTTCAAGAAATTCCTGAGCGATGGAGACTCCAAAGCCTACACCGCAGTTGTAGAGGCAGATGTCTATGGTGGTGCTGTAAATATAGAAAAGGAAGACTGCACCAATCACGTGGCGAAGCGCCTGGGAACTGCTCTTCGCAAGCTAAAGGAGCCATTGCCAAGAGGGGAGAAGCTAAAGGATCCAGTGATTCAGAAGCTGCAAACCTATTACCAGGTTGCCATCACAAGCAACAGGGGCAATGTAAAAGGAATGCACCAGGCGATTTGGGCCTCATATTTTCATTCCTGCTCCTCGGATGGTGCGAGCAGCCACAAGTACTGCCCAGATGGAGCAGCATCCTGGTGCAAGCACAGGCGTGCTGAAGCCTTGGGTGAACCTGCACCGACCCACACACCCTTGCTCACGAAGGCCCAAGGGAAGGCAATACTCCCTATTTATAAAAGGCTAACTGATGAAAGGCTGCTGACCCGTTGTGTTCAGGGCAAAACCCAGAATGCGGCAGAGTCGCTAAATAGCAAAATATGGCTGCTCTGTCTGAAGACTCGATTTGCCTCTAGGTTTGTCGTGGAGATGGCCACTGCCTTGGCAGTTCTATGGTTCAATCGAGGGCACTCCAGCTTTGAACGTGTACTGGTAGAGCTGGGTGTGCTTCCACCTCAAGAACTAATTGCGCTTGGCACATCACGTGACAGCACACGCCAAAAAAAAAATGTCTGCCAAGCAAACTGCTGAATCAAGAGCACATCGGCGGATGCTGACAAAGAAGGCCCATGTCGAGGACTCTGCTCGGAAGCGCTGTGAGGGAAGAACTTATGGTGCGGGCTCATTTTAGTGGCAGTGGCTGCTTAGAGGACAATTTTCCTCTATTGTGTGCGAGTTTTGTCTCATTTCAAGCCTTTTTTTGTAAATAAATCTTCAAGTTTAACTTTAAAATTCGTTTTTCTCAAAATGCAATTTTTGGCAACTTTTTGACTGTGCCCATCGTGTTTTAGGCACTTCTGGTGCTCGGATCTTGACGAAACTTTTACCACATTTTCTTCAAGGTGTGGGGAGTGCCGTTATCTTACTTAAACTTCAATATTGTATGTATGTATTATGCAAGTTTCATGTGAACACTGACTGGTATCTGGGTAATATAGACTTTCTGGGTTCCAATTTTTCTCGTGTATTCAGATCTTTTATATGAACTTCCTACTTAGTTTTCCGCATTCTACAATCCAAGTGGAGGAAAATGAACCATCAGTGGTCCTTAATTATAGAAGTTTAATTATGGAAAAAGGGGGGGCAAAAAGACCTATATTTTGCACTTTGCCATGGTACAGAACAAGAACTATACAACTTGCAATAGAACTAATTACATATTTGAAATCAGCATTAAAAACTCTATAAACATGCAGAGTTTCATTCATATAGGGTGTATATTAAAGAAAAAGTGTCTTCGAGTAGCATCTCCCCTTAAATGCTGCTCGCATGTGCACCTGGCCATGTTTTTAGCGGTATCGCGCGACCATCGACCCGCATGCTTGTCAACACCGTATTAACGGCGCTGAGCAGCGAAACAAACGAGATACGCGGATGTGTACATATGCCCTTACTTTCGCTATTTCGCCGCTCCGTGCCGTGATGATAAAAGGTGCTGACAAACACGCGGGTCGACGGTCGCGCGATACTGTTAAAAATTCGTCAGGTGTACAGTACACAGAAGGGCACGAAGTCTGCAAGCGCTACTCCGAATCAGAGCAACACGTTTGAACAGAGTCGGATGACGAGTGCTTCTCGTTGTCCAGTCCATAGGCGCGTGCGATCTCTACCACTTTCAAACGAATGCATTCGACAACAGGCAGCGATCTTACACGCAGTTCTCGGACGGACTTCGCAACCTTGCCTTCCAGTTCTGCAGTCCGCTGCGATCCGGCCACGAAATGACGTTTTCATTTGGTTGCTGCAAGTTGTAATACGTTGCTTTTACCTCCGCCACTACTGAGTGCTATTTTCGGATACTCAAGTTCGCGCTGTGCCGCCAGGTTGCCGTGGGCTTCCGCGTACTCAATCGCCTTTTTCTTGAAGGCGACGGTGAATTGACGTCGGCTTCCGCTCATTTTTGAAACAAAATGAAAATGCAGCCTTTAAGTAATATAACTTTGCGACAGTGGAAACGCAAAATGCCGGTGCCACGCCATAGAATAAAGAACCAACGCCGCGCTGCTGATGATGGCGATGGCGGCTGTTTACTTCATCCGCCCATTGTTGCAAGACTTCCGTAGTTTTTCCGCCAATGTCCGGTATATAAGTCGAGGGTCGAGTTTTCGCGATGGTTTTTTAAAAAAAAGTTCAACCTATATTCCGTTTTTTACGGTACAGTCGAACCCGACTATATCGAACCCGTTTACATCGAATTATTCCTTATATCAAACAATTTATGGACACGGTATAGTTACAATGAGTATATATAGCAAAAATTATGCATACATCGAACAAAACTAATAGCGACTCCCGATATATCGAACGTCAAGCGGCGGAAAGTGCCCCCGGAAGTTGGCTTTCCCTCGCGGTGAAGGGAAAACCCGGCGGCGCGGCTCCATCCAACCGCTCCCCCTATGCGACCGCGCTACCTCGGAGCCGCCGACACCTCCCTACAAAAAATGATCCTGGCCCGCCCGCCTGCAGCGCTTGCCCAGACAGCCAATCAGAGGCTCTTGTGCCCTCGTCATGCAAGTTGGCGAAAGTGCGAGTTGTCTCGCTGCTTATCTGATTCATTGTGTGCGCCTTCTCCCGCAGTGTTGCCGTGATGAAGCGTCAGAATTAGCCTTTCGTCGTGAAGCTCGAAATCATAAACCGGGTCGAATGCGGTGACAAGTCGGATGTCTCTGCAACGTACAAGATTCCGAGGTGCACTCTCGGCACGATCTTGAAGGGGGAAATTAGGGCTAAAGCGGCCTAACTCGCGACCCGGTGCCCGTAGTGCCCGTGGCGCCCGACGCGTATGCGCGGCCGTGTACGAGTGGTTCATCCAAAATAGCTTCAGCCGTACCGACTTCCGCGTGCTCGGTGATGACTGTAAATTCTGATTAATGCGACGAAGCCGTTGTCGTTGTTGCCGAGGTTTGGAGCCAGCTGTCAGAATTTCCGGAAGCTGTTGACGAATCAACGGTGCGTGAGTTAGTGAGCGCAAATGATGGTGTCGCGACCACGGTAGAGCCCGGAAACGAAGACTACATTGCCGACATCGTGCCGAGCACAACTGAAAATGGGCACAACGAGGAAAGCAACGACCATCTTTGGCCCACATCCTCCGAAGTGCGCTCGCACTAGTCCGGTGCTTCTGTGCGAAAGCGGAATGTTGCGGCCTCAGCTGCTCCGACTCCTTAGACAATGTGGGGAAGTGCGTGCCTCGCATGCAGCGAAATTGCCCAAGCAGAAGAAAATGCAGGACTGTTTCGTGCGAAACGAAGCTAGTTTCATCAATAAAGTGATTTTATAAATGGTATGTGCATTTATGACATCCAATTATTTAGCAGGCTTATATCGAATTATGCTCTGTATCGAACTGATAGGCGTTTTTTTGCGAGTTCGATATAGCCGGGTTCGACTGTACTTGTTAACCCATTCGCTGCCAAAGCCGGCGAATCGCCGGGCATACCTGCAGTGGCAATGTTGCCAAAGCTGGCGAATCGCCGGGCTGCAGTATTTAGTACAGTCGACGACCGATTTTTCAGACCCTCTAGGGAACGTAAAAACGTCCGAAAATTCAGGCAGTCCGAAAAACAGAATGCATGCAAAAAAAAAACAGACCCTTTTTCTTTTTTTCTCAGATCTAGAGGTAAAGGGCGAAGTAACAGGCTTCCGAAACCCTGCCACAGCATCAGTGAAGTGGCTATAAAAAGAGGTGTTCAAAAAGTGTGGAGCCGGTGTTATTGCTGCAGTGGCTTGAAGAACTTGATTGTTGTTTTGACGGCGTTCCGGTTGCATGCGATCATATTCGCCTCGATCTGAGCAAGGGTCATGTCAGCACTGTACACCGATGAAAGAGTCAACAGTGCTCGCGTCAACTGCACAAACCAACCCTATACCATACCACATGGGCTTGCCAGAAAACAGAAGGGCTAGCCATAATAAAAAACCCGAGTGCGGAACAGTGGGAGAGGATGCTATCCAGCGACATCCTGAAAGTCCAACAAGGACTAGTAAGCCGTGCACGCAGGGCAGCTACCCTCAGCGGAGCCCTGGACTAGGGGAACCGACCCTGGAGAGAAGATGGAAAACTCCATCTGATGCCGCAAAATCACCGCAAAATAGAGCAAATAAACGTTTTTCATCATCATCATCGGCGCTTGTAGGAGGCGCAGGCATTGGCTCCTCATTTTCAACATCGGAGTCTTCTGAATCCCCCACAGCTTGATGGACTATTTCCTCGTCAGTCAGTTCTGCGCGAAGTCGAGCTCGTCAGTGTCAACAAACTGTTCAAAAGTTATTTCTGTGGGTACGGAAACCCCAGCAGAGCGGAGGTCGTTGATCACGTTGTCCAACGGTACTACTTTCCGCGCTTCGATGCCATTGGCGAGGACGACGAAGACGGAGTGGGCTCCATCGAAGGCAAGCGAAATCCTCAAGTTGCGAACAGTGGAGTTCACTGACAAGCGTCGAAGCACCTAGGCCTAGCGTCGTAGAGCACACTTGACACAACAGCACAACCGCACACCACGCTAGCCAAAACGTGGCCTGCGCAAACAAACAAACAAAATGGCGCCGCTCCGGAAACTCCGCCCGGAGGCGGAAGTGCAGCGATGAACATAGCCAGCGTGGCCAGACCAAATGGGTGTGTGACGACTAGATTCGACTAGTTGTGGTTCAAAGCGGTGATATGCTTCGGCTGCAAGTGGATTTCCTTCGCAAGAGCGCTGCGCGAGGAGCCAAAAGACCTTCCGTCCGTCAAAAAGTTTGGAAAATATGACGGTGGGGGGTTCGAGCGTCCGAAACTTCAGATGTCCTTATACATTGATTCTATGGGGCTCGTGGCGGTGCCGCGAAGACGTCCGAAATATCAGGCATGTCCGAAAATTCAGTCGTTGACTGTATACACACTAAACTGCACGGTATATCGGTGCCAGGGTCAGCTAGGACCCACAGCTTGTAGCCCCATTTTGTTACTTTATCTTTGATGTACTGTCGGATGCCTGACCACCCTTCCGATTTTACCATGCGCTCATCTATGGAAAGATAGCGATGTGGCTGGAAAAGATTCGCCGACACTTCGTTCATGTGCTGCAGGAGCCACCTCATGTATTCGAGCTTTCCTCATGAATTTTGAGTAACATCGTCCAAGTCTACAACATGCAACATTGCAAGGAGAGCTATAAACCGGCGTCGCCGCATGATCTGTGGCGAGAGCGGACCACTGTACAGATTTCCTATGTTCCAATACAACTTCAGCCGAGGAACCTTCACAACGTCCACGTAAATAATGAGTCCGATGAACTTCAGCATTTCACTTGGGGTGACTTCTTCCCAAGATCCGTCAGAACAAGCATGCGTTGGTTTTTCCAAAATGTGAGTCCAAGCATACTTGTTCGTGTTTTCGCAAATGGTTTTGATCACATTCATCGAGAAAAACAGAAGAAAGAAGTCCAGAGCAGTCAGAAATTTTTTTGATCCGTTTCTGAGCATCACGCCCACATCTGCGTCCAAGTACATGCCAAGTTCCCGTCTCGGCGAAAACTCGAACCGTTTCTGCGCTGCCGGCAGCAGATCATTACCGTAACTTGTTGAGACCCTACCACGTAAAGATAAAATAATGAGAACACATAGCGAGCCTGTTCACCTACTCCAGAGAGAACTGAATGTGGAACTATGCTCACCTTCGGCTACTAGATGAAGTCCGCAGTTCGTCATCTCCCGAATCCGAGTCCGAAATGAAATCTGAGCTGCCAAAGTCATCGTTGGACTCTTCGCTGCTCGGTTCATCAAAAAAAATGTGTTGCCGAAGCAGCGGAATCGCGCGATTCACGGCGGTTTGTTCGAGCGACCGGACGCGAGCACAACGGCATTTTTCACTGCATCCGCAGCCGCCGCACACTAGGAAATGCTCTCTCTATGACGAAACCGAGTCTAGTTCCCTACGACCTCCTAGATGAGGCTACTTGTCCAAGCGCGCGAAAATTTGAACGTGGCACAGCGCGCAATACCGTCGATCATATATGATCGATGGCCTATGGGTCGGTCCCAAAAGTGTTAACAGAGTTCGTCTTAACGAGCGCTCACTGTAGTCAAGTTAATATGTACCAACCTGTGACGATTCCCAGAGGATGGGGTGGTGCTCCGTAGGGGTCCTGGTTGAGCAGGTACGGTGTGGAGGGGGGTGCGAAAGGTGAAGGAGTGGGTGCCGTAGGAGGTGGGACGCCTAGCGCACCACCTTGCTGCTGCCCTTGGCCTAAGGAGTACTGGGCACCTGGTACCAGCGCCATGGGGCCTCCGTGTTGACCTCTCTGAGTATGTTGCTGCTGCTGCTGCTGTTGCTGCTGCTGGTGCTGTGTCTGGTGTTGCTGTTGCTGCTGGTGTTGCTGGTACAACTGTAAAGAAGAGACAAGATAACTCACATAAACTCCCCCACTCTTTGTGAGGTAATAATTTTTCATGTTTCTAGCATGCCGATGCCAGCCAACAGCTTGTAGATCGATTGACAGAGTTTAACTAGGGGTGCACAAATACAAAATTGCATCTGTCACTTGAGGGGGGAGACGAAAAAATCGCGAAAAAAAACCGATTTTTCAATTTAATTATTTTTGGATTCCTTACACTTTCCTGCATCTATTACGGAAAATTCAGCCCCTGAAAACGTTTTATAACTGTAATATTGGCTATAATATAACTCAAACGACGAGGATCCCGCGCAAGCAAAGCGCGAACATCGCCCGTTTTCAAGCGTCCGCGATTTCAAGACCCCGCGGCGGATCGCGGCCATCTTGGTCTCATTCGAAGGAGCATCCTTTCGGCTTGCTTTCCCTCCAAACCAAGGCATCCCAGACTACCCTGCAAACAAAATACAAGGCAAAAGAGGAAAGCAGCACAGAGCTATTTCACTGGTTCCTGCGTGGCGCGAATTCAAACGGCCGCATCTGATTGGTCGGCGGCTGACTCCACCCACTTCATGCCGAAAAACGGGCAGCGCCATCTTGACAAGGCGTAGGTCATCGCGATGCCTCGGAAGTTTCACACCGTGCACAAATTCGGCAAAAAACGGAAGAAATGTGCCGCAAAGCGTCGCCAAGTGCCTCCATCTTCAGCGGCAACCATCGCGGACTCTCCGCGAACGCCACAGCGCCCAGCAACAGCAAAACGCGGTTCGGCAAGTGCGGCGGCCTCGGACCCGCCACGAATGCCTGAACACGGTTCAGCGAGTGCGGCGGCTGCCTCGACAGTTCCCGGAGTGGCGGTTTCCACGAGCTTCAACTTGCAACCGGAACGGACAAGAGTGGACACGCACTTCTTGTCAAGCGAAGAGTGCGATGTTCTGACGCAGCGAGCAGCGGAGAGAACGGCTGAGCTGGCATCTGTTTCGGCAACGAAGCGTAAAACGGAACTTCTCGCAACAACGCCTAGTGCGCCGGGCGTTTCGTCGACGGCGTTCACGATAGTGGACCTCGATGCGGTGAACAGTTTGCTGCATTCTGCTGGGTGCCGGACGTGTGGCGGGGTCGTGAAAATTACGAAGGATGACCGCGAGTACGGACTAGCTGCAAAACTAAGAATGCAGTGCATCAACTGTGGTGGAGTTGGTGCTGAATGGAGCTCGCCTCGGGTCGCAGGGCAGTTCCAGGCAAATTGCAAGCCTTTCAAGATAAATCTGCTCGCGGCGCGTGCTGTTCAAAGCACCGGACTAGCACAAGCAGCCCTAAACGACATTTTCGCAAATCTGGGAGTGTCGCACAGAGGCCTTCATAAAAAGACATATCAGAACTACCTGAAACAGAAACTGAATCCGGCGGCAACACGAGCATGCAGCAAGAGCTTGGATGAGTGCGCTAAGAGAGTGAAAGACCTCTATGAGCAAATGAACTTTGGAAATCCAGGGAACATTGCGGTAAGCTTCGATGGAACCTGGCACACGCGAGGGCACTCCTCTCACATTGGAGTTGCCGCAGTGATCGAACTTTTTTCTGGGTATGTGCTTGATTATGTAGTTTTGTCCAACTTCTGCCTTGGATGTCAGTGTGCACCAGCACCTGACAGCCTAGAGTATCCTCAATGGAAGGAAAAACACGAGTGCCAGAGAAACACTACAAGCAAAGCAGGCCAAATGGAGGCTGAGGCAGCCCTCATTTTGTTTCAAAGGTCACTTTCTTGCCACGGCCTGAGGTACACCACAAGGCTGTCTGATGGTGACAGCAGGTCGTACCTCGCTGTACAAGAGGCCCAAGTGTGTGGATTTATTTCAGTTGAGAAGGAGGACTGTGTCAACCACGTTCAGAAACGAATGGGCACAGCACTTCGAAACCTCGTTTCAAAAAAGTCTGATGAGCGCATCGGTGGCAAGGGTCGGCTCACTGGAGACCTCATTTCAAAGCTGACTAACTACTACGGATGGGCACTGAAGTCAAATGTAGGAGATATTGACAGGATGCAGAGGGCAGTCATGGCGACCTATCATCATGTGACATCAAATGATAAAAGGCACAACCACACCCTCTGTCCAAGCGGTGCTGAATCCTGGTGCAAACACAATGCAGCCATATCCAGAAATGAGCTCCTTCCCAAACACAGGTACAATCTGCCTCCAAATGTGTGACAGGCATTGCTTCCCGTGTACGTGCGTCTTGCTGACAAAAGCGTTTTGCAGCGATGCCAACGTGGCCAAACTCAGAATTCTAACGAGGCCCTTCACTCCCTCATCTGGAGCCTTGCACCTAAAGACAAGAATGTGTCCCTTTTTGCAGTGCAGAATGCTGTAGCAGAAGCTGTCATGCGTTTCAACCATGGCACACAGCATGCCAGCTCCAGCATATTGAGGGAGCTGCAGTTGGAACAAAGTGGCAAAGGTAGCTCTAGAGCTGCTGAGAAAGATAGGTTTCGTGCTGTGAAGTCCGAGAAAAAGCGTGCTGCCTCGGCAGCTTTCCAGACTTCCGTGAAGAGAAGGCAACATGGAAAACCTGATGAAGACTATTGCCCTGGGGCTTTCTAAGCCTTCACAATGTATAATTGAAACCTTTCCTCCTCAATAAACCCTTGCATGTCATTGCAATTAGATGTTTGTGTTTTTCTCGAAAACAAAATTCTGGTACTCTCAAATTTTGTGAGAGGTGTGGCTTCACATCTACTCAATAGATTTTGATCATTCGTTTTATTTCAGTCCTATAAATGTCATGTCTGCAATAACAGCACAGTGCAACTAATATTTGACTCGGAACATTTTGAAATTCTGTAGCTATCGCAAAAAGGCAGTTTTCAGTTATCGACTAGAAAATTCGAACTTTCATAACTTTGTACCAAGTGAGCAGAAAATGATGAAACAAACCTTGGGCTTCCAGAAACATGCCTATATAAGTTTTAACTATTTCTATGTAGCAGTTCTTTTTCTATTGTTTTCATAACAATCACACAGAGTAATTAGCATAAAATGTGATCTATACATCAGAGATTAAATCTGACTGCATATTTGAAATCGGCATGCAAAACCACATACTTCTGAAAAGTTTCAGGTTAGTATCTCCAGAAGTAAAAATTTTTTGATCATGGCCCAACTCCCCCCTTAATCCTGAAGATGCTGCTAGCTGTCAGTTTTAGCCACGGCATATTAAAAAAAATTGTGCAGACCATCAACGATGACTGTCAATGTAAGCAAAGGAAACCGTAATATGGAAACTACAAAAACTACATCCACACTCTAGTCTCTACCACGCCTTACACCCTGCGCTGTATTCTTATAAACGCCCACACTGCGATGAATGTGCAATGCTCTGCGACATAGTATGGGCACCAACAAGTGCACCAAAGCCAGTGCCCATAGTACACCCTGCCACATGGCAATGGGAGATAGCACTGTCCAGCTATTCGAGATTGACCGTTTAGAATTATTGTCTGTATCAAACAGTAGCAAAATTCCCTTGAAGATCCAGGCAATGTACATAGCGTACATATCGAACAACACTGCACTGTGTCGCGCTCCTGCAAGTGTGCTTCTAACAGAGGTGTGATCACTTCTCATGTCGTCGGAAATAGTTACTGCTGACAAATTTCACACAGCACTGTTTTAGCAGATGATGTCAAACAAGAGATTGAATCAGGAGGGGAAGAACATGATAGAGGAAAAACGAGCAGGGTGCTCCATATTGCTCGCTGCGCATATGGATGGCTGGTGTAAACTGTGGCTGTTTGTTATTGGCAAGTGCAGGTGACCACTCTGGTTCAAGAACTTGAAAGGCCTCCCAGTCAGAGATGCGTTCCACAAGAGAGCATGGAATGTCGCACCGGAGGTTCGGTGCCGTCAAGTTTGGACAGATCTTTACATTAGTTTGAATTTGACAAAACCACTGCATGTGACATCTGCACTTTGTGGAGAGACCCACCCTCTCTCCAACACCCACACTAAGGCAGCGGTGCGAGATTCATCGCTGTGTGATTGGCGGGTCCGTGCTGAATGTGTTTCGTGCTTGCCCGGTTACATGTCAGTGGGAACTGATTCGTATGTCCTGCACGCTCAAAGCTGCTTTCTGAATTAAGGGGGGACACTGTTCTTCAAATAATGTTCATGATGTTTTCCATCAATATTCATGAAACTTTCCATTCTTGTTAAGACTTTTGTGCTGATTTTAAATATGTAATTATTTTTCCAATAGGCCATTTAGTTCTGAAGATAAATGAAATTAATTATTCATAATTTGCACAAACAATAGGGGGAAAAATGCGCTACAAAATTCATATTGGCACATGCCTGGGTACTAGAAAACATGAGGAACACAATGGTAAGAATACTATTTTGATACGTCAAATATTAGCAATTTTATAGCAAATTCAATATTTACTGTTCGAATTGTGGCTACCCCACTGTCTGATCTAAGGCAGAATTGAAAATTTTTAAAGCATAAATTCCAAAACCTGACCCTACCATTGTGTACTTTTCACTCAGCTACAAGCCACAACAAAAATTATGGCTCTATCTGCTCTGAAGGCAGAGATATTGCCGTGGCAAATCAGCAACAAGTCAAAAGTCGGTGTTTCGAGAAAACGAGAAAAAAGGAATACATTCATTTTAATCAAAAGTACAGAAATAATTTTGCATTATCTTGCAGTGAAAGTGGCTAAAAGCCACCAGGAATGTAGTCGCTCTGACCATGGCCACCCAAATGCGGCAAAAACATCGTTTGGCATCTTTCGCCGATTCCCGGTGGCTTGCATCGCGCGCACGGCAAGGTTGTCGTTCACGCGGGTTGAGCTCCACGCCGACGCGATATCGCCGCAACACGCGCACGTGATAACGATCATATGGCGAGGCCAGATTACCGTTCGCTTTTGCCTCCTGCGACGCTGCCGCCGCACACCTTGCACTTGACAAACAACATCAGTGCGTTCACGGAGTCCTACTGAGGATAGCGAAGCCTGCCTCGGCGTCGACTGGCTCGTTGACACGAGTGAGCAAATCCAACATCTGCTTTGTTGCTGGCGTTGACACAAGAACTTGGAAGTTTTTTTTTGAGCATCCATCTCCCTCTGCAAAAAAATCCGCTCGCTGCCGCTGTCTGTAACGATTTCACTCATTTGTGGGCTGGCTAGGCCTACTTCAGCATCGTCCGCGGCTTCGGCATCGTTTGCGATTGGCGGCGAGCTACTCTCAATGCTTGCAGAAGCAATGGAGTGCCTTTGAAAGTTATAAGCTGATCGCTTCTTCTTTTTGCCGAACCTGTGCCTTGTGGTGAACTTCCCCGGTGGACTGGACATCGTTGGGCATGTGCCAACAAACCTACGAGATGCGCCGTCGCGTCGCCTGCGGAGTGGAGCAGACGATGGGAACTTCGCGCAGCCAACCACAGCACGCGTTTTTGGTCACGTGCGCTAGTCAACGAATCGGATCGCGCGTTCGGGCTTTTTTCTTCCCCGGATTTCAACGTCACTGGCGTACCGACAGAGTCACTTTTGGTGGGAAATTAAAGAAGGAAGGCTCCTCTTTCCAACGAGACCAAGATGGCTGCGATCGCACGCATAGAAAAAGAGCTGCACGTCGCAATAAAAAGGGCTGGTTTCGCGCGGAATTCAGCTCACAGTGATGTTATAAATTGATATTGTGGATGAAATACTCTTCCCTGAGATTCGAAACTTGGTGAATTAAAGGAATATTAGCTGTAGAATTCGAAAATTTCACTTTCAAAAAATCGATTTTTTCGCCGCAAAGACCCGTGTCCCCCCTTAAGGGGGGAGGCGGGGATCAGAATTAACTTTTTTGTTTCTTCACAGAAAGGGCTGAAATTTGGCACACACACTGCACATTGCAATAAAGTGACAAATCTAAAATTTCATTAGGATATCTTAATTAGTTTTTGTTTTATAAGAATTTACAAGTTCCTTGCTTGTGGAAAGCCTGGCACAGTAATGAAACGTGATAGGGAGCTGGGAATACCTTACATGTTTGCCCAGATGTCTAATCTACATCAAGACAGTGTTCGATTTTTTTTTTAAGGCGCTAATAATTTTTTGCTCAACATAACATGCACATGACTGTGCTTCACTGCATGGAGCCATTTAGTAATTGTGAAATAATTAAATAATGGAAAGGTAATGAAACATTTCAAGACTGTCTTTACATACAGCACAGCTTGTGGATCACAGCAAAACAAACTGGACCAAAATCGGTCCAGCCATTGTTGTGCTATGCTTTCCACGAGCGAGGTGATTGACAAAAAAAATGCAACTGAGAAAACTGGCTGCAAAGTTTTAAAAGCACTGAAAATTTATTAAAAAGTACCAGGACTGTAATATTTTGAATCATTGCTGTCAGGCATCTTCTTACACCTTTGCCTCATTGTTTGGTGGGCTTTGGATGCCTTCTTCAGGCGTTCTTTATCCTTTTCTTGCGCCGTCTGGAGTTGTGCACGACCACCATTTTCACTGCCAGACCGAGCCTGGTATCGCAGTGTACACCCACAGAACGCTGTTGGCACCTTGGGCACAGAGTTTTAGCGATCAAAGAGTTCACCGCGGAAACAGGCATAATAATAACTCACAGTCACAGGGGGCCGAAATTTGTTCTTGGCATTGCTGCTTCCGCTCAGTCGCGGACACTGCGCGAAGGGAGTCGCGAACGCTGCATGCTTGCGCTTCTGCAGTCACCGCTGACATAAAACGCGGCTCGCGGCGCGTCTGAATCGTGCGACGATTCGTCTGGTGAGCCTCGAGTCACCATACAGTATGTAGCTCGTCGACGGTTGGGGCTCACTCACAGGCTGCGTGTCCCTGTCGCACCATGCATCGAAAACGCGCACCGTCTCTGCCGGCGATGGGGACCTTCGACCCGCGTCGCCATCAACAACGCGATCTCGGTTGCGCGCGGCCGTACGCACAGGTGCGAAAGCCTCTGTTGGCACGTCTTCCGGTGGCATGGTTATCAGTGTCGATGTCACAGGGCGATTGTCGGCTTCGCTGCTGGAATCGCACGGTGCAAGATAACGCGGCACGTTATCCGCGTGTTCAGTCGGGTTCTCCGCTTCTCCCGCTGGCCGCCGTCTTTTTCTCGCCGTAGGAGGCTTGCGCTTCCGTTTTTCGAAGGCATGCTTCATTGAAAAGTTCTTTTCGAACGAGCGACGATCCATCACTGACTTGGGAGCGTTCATAAATCCGAATTCTGCGAGTGGTAAACGAAGAAAGACGCCGGCGTGGTTTTCAAAGCAGACAGCTGCGGTCCGCTGTGGTTGCCAGCTTGCCCGCTGCTGCAGCAGCAACCAATGGCGAGACGCCTTTCAGTATGGCAACCAATCGGAGGCCCGCTTTCATCGCAGGGCCCGTGTGATAGCCTCTAGCAGACCCGCGCTTCTTTTGTGTTTGTGTGTTTGTTACAAGATGGCGACGACCGAAGAATTCAGAAACGGAATGGCGAAACTTCGAGCTTTCGAACGATACCAAGATGGCGGCGTTCGGTGGCGGGAAAGACGAGTTAGGGCTCCGCGAACTGCGGTGATTTTACGCGATTAAAAGCTGTTTTCTCGCCCTACGCACTCATAAATTAATTTTTTTCGGGCACTTTTAGTGCGTTTTCAGTCAAACCATTTTGATACAATGTAGATTAGGCATTGCAGATACCGAAACACGTCGTTGCCAAAAATCGATCTTTTTTGCGATTTTCGCGATCTGATCCCCGCTTCCCCCCTTAACACTTTCCTGTCCGTGGGAAAATAAGCACTTTTCGGGTGGTCTAGTAAACATTTTTTTTGCTGCTACACCAATTGTTTGATATTAAAATGTTTAGTATCAATTTGTAGAAGAGGGAATGTGCTTTTTAATGGTGTTGTTTGAAAGCAAACACTTATTACCAATTAATTGAAAAAAAATCACTTAATAAAAAATTTGTAACAAAAACGAGGAAACTCCGCAAAAACGTCGATGCTGCTTTGCACGCAGACAAGATAAAAAAAATTCGAAATATACATTTTGAAGGGACAGGCCGTATACAACATTCCTGCAAATATAAACTTTCTATCTGCACACGTTATTTTTTTACAAAGGAAAAGGTTATCCCTAGTGGCTATCGTGCCACCGCACAAAGCAGTTGCGTGATGTGGTGAAGCACAAGTTTGCGGAGCACGTCTCGCAGAAAACGTTCGTTTTTTGTTCCACTTTCCGTTCTTGATAGCACAATTTGCAGTTCCTGTATCTTTGTAGCTTCTGGGGCTTGTGCTTTTGATCCTTAGGGGCACATGTAGCGGGAACAGCAGGAGGAGCCTTGGGTTCTGGATGTTGTTGCTCATCAAGCCCTATGAGCTGCTCTACCAGCTCTAGCCTGAACGCGAACTGATCAAAGCGCGAACCCCTTGACAATTCAGGTACTTCGGGATGTTGCCGACGGTGCTCATCAAATAGAATAAAGCTGTTGACAACAGCAATATCTATACTGTGGAAAAACAGCGTTTTCCACCAACGCACGCACTTCATCAGAACATTGTATGTCCCAATCAGCTGGTCCGATTTATCGACGCCGAGCATGCCCACATTGTACTTGTCAATCAGCATTGGCTTTTTCACCGATACTTCTTGCCACTTATTGTCCACTTTCCTTCGGCGCTTCGCAAGTACGAATTTGTTGGCTGTGTGGGCTGTCGACATCATGTGAACAACACGCTTGTCCTTCCATTGCAAATATAGTACGTCCTGGTCCCGTAGCCAGCGAACATCTCCTCTCTTTGCTTTTTTTCCCATTGGGTGTCCTTGAGCTCGGCTGGAAAGCCCCGACGATCCTTGCGCGTTGTGCCACAAGCAAGCGTCTTGCGCTCCAACAAGTGTACGAACAAGGATGTCGACGTGTAAAAGTTGTCTAAATAAATGATGTACCCTTGATCTAGGTAGTCCTCTGCCAGTCGCGTCACAACATCGAATGCCAGCCCACGTGCGCTAGGTGCTTCACGCTTTCCTGTGTATACGCTGAACTGAACAGTGTAACCAGATTTGGAGTCCGCCAAAACCCACAATTTATACCCCCATTTAATAACTTTGTCCCGCATGTACTGTCTAATTCCGGATCTGCCTTTGGATTTTACCATCCTCTCGTCAACGGAGAGGCTCCGATCAGGCTGGAAAAATTGGGCGGATGAGGCGTTGATGTGCTTCAGCAGCGAAGCTACGCGATGCAGCTTGCCATGAGATGCGGCAGCTGTCTTCTCAGGGTCGGACACACTCAGGAATGCAAGCAACGCTTTGAATCTATTTCTTGGCATTACCGAAGGCGGAAGAAGACCAGAAAATAATTTCCGCGTGCTCCAGTAGCAGTGCAAGCGCGGTACTTGTACAATACCCATGTAAATGAGAAGTCCGATAAACTTCTTCATCTCATCGGGAGTCACTTCCTTCCAAGATCCATCTCTCTCACTGTATGATTGTTTCTCCAAAATATGCATCCACGCATATTTATTTGTCATCGTGCATATCTCGGTGATTATTTCCGCCGTGAAGAACAGCGCGAAGAAGTCGACGGCTCTTGCGAAGCGCCGCGCGGCACTACGGAGCGCAGTGCCGAGGTCGACTCCCGGCCGTCTTCTCGCGCAAAACTCCACTCTTTGTGCCGCCGCCGACAAGTGGTCCTGTCCAAACGACGTTGACACCCTGCAGATAAGAGCCGTAGCCTTTAGAACACGCCGCATGTCTTTAGATCTGATCGCGGCCGCGATAAAATGGCTCGGAGTGGAAAACGGAACTTACCGGCGGATACCTGTCGACGTTCCGGGGCTACTTGACGCACTTTCACCGTCCGTGCTGAAGTCAGATGAGTCAAAATCATCTCCCGAGTCTCCGCTGCTACCACCATCACAAAATTCTGATGCAGACTCATCGGAATCCGTCGAAACTCGCCGTTTCCGAGGAGCAGCTGCGCGCGACGTCGACGCCATATCCGAAACTAAGCGCGCTCGTCAAGCGCGATTAAAAGGCGTTTTAAAAATCCCTCCCGCGGCCAAAAAAGGAAACACAAAACCGAAACTTGAAAAATAGTTGTCCTTTTATGCGCTGGATGGCGCTAGCTGTCCGTAAGCGCTCCGAACGGGAGAAAATCGACGTTGAAACCATCGATAACATACTGTCGACGGGCATAGGCGCGGACAGGAAAGTGTTAACAGCGTGTCTGTAGTGTCAGTAGTCATTGATGCAGGGGCTAGAGAAGAGCCAAGAATGAAGGAACTGCAGAGCATTCACAATTTCTTCCCCCCCTTCTTTTGTATGCATTATACAGTATGATCTCAGCGATATGATCACGCCCGATACAAATTTCAGCATGATACAGATTTTTCGGAAATCCTAGCCCGAGTTCATTTGTTCACGTGCTAAATTTCTAAGGTTGCAAACTGCCTTTTGCACCTCGGCAGGTGATAAAAACAATTTAGCTGCCGCACGATTCCCGGAGGGGCCAATGAGAAAGCCCCTGCGTGGTAGTTGCATTCCTGTTGCCAGATTGATTCGTGTCACGCCGCCCTGACTCAAATTCTGCAGCATATTTCATCAAAATATTTCGTTATGAGATAAAAGAAGGTCATAGGATTGCAGAAGAAAATTCATTAGATCAGAAACCTTGAGTAAGTCGGCCATTTCATTGCCGCGTCACTCCTTATGACACATTTTTTGGTTCGCACAAATTTATAGTGCAGTCCCAAAAGTTTCGTACCATCAAGATTCTAGTGTATTGCAATCCTGTGTTCGTCAGTGGCACACTTCTTAGCACACTTCTGAACTTTACGCGAGCAGTTTTTTCACAAAATCTGATACAAAATTCGTAAAATTGTAGAATGTGCTTGAATTTGTAATCTTGAAGAATTCGGGAGAGTTTACAAGTATGCATACCTGTGATGCATAGTCAAGCATTCCTGGTGACTCCATGGAGGTAGGCAGCAGTCCGTGTGGTGGGTAGTCGAACGGGCCCAATGGGTCCATTGGATGGTGCTCAAAGTGTGGCTCCAGCTGTGGCCCTCCACCACCAGGACCCATGACCAGGGCCTCCAAAGGTGCCTTGGACAGCTTGTCACCCTTATCCTCACTGGGGGAAGCTTGCCGGCTGCCACCTCCGCCTCTGTAACCCACAGGGCTGTCAAAAGAGAAAATGAGAGGTGCACCTTCACTTCACTGCAAATTGCCGGGGGTGCATAGAAGAGCAAAATATCAAATGTACAAGTATCCTTAGAATACACACTTTGAATATTGAGTCAAATACCAGACACTTTTCCTATCACAAAGAAAGAAAAAACAAATATGGACAGGGTACACTGCCATAATCGGACAGATTCCTTCAATACACCTAATGCTGTCATCAGCCAACTGCAGCACCCGGTTACCTAACAATAGGCAGATAAAATGGCCAGTGGACTAAGCCACCTACTGATTTATCAGACATGATATCCTGGGACTTCCTCGATTATTCGACTTAGCCAAAACAATGTCCCTTAGGGGGGAGATGCTATACAATAAACTTTTTTATCATTATTTGTACTAAAGATTTGAAAATACCACCATTTATTAAGTTTTTTATGTAGATTTCAAATCTCATTAAATTTTGTGGAGTTGCTATATTTCTTTAGTAATGTACTACACAACGGCAAAATATAGTTATCTTCGTGGGCAGTTTCTTGTGTGCAAATGGGCTGTAGCTTACCGTATTTACTCGCATAATGATCGCACTCGCGTAATGATCGCACCCCGAACTTGCCGCAGCGATATGTCGTGTGCTAAGTCTAGCTAATAATGATCGCGCTTACCATCTGTCGAACGCTACGCGAACGACTCTTCAAGACAAGCCAAGCGGCCTGCACGCACCAAACATACTTAAGTAGATACCTCATTTCATTACTTTCATCACTTTCCGCACATCTATGACAAAATGAGGTACAACCAAACTTGCCTTTATTATGGGTTGGCTTTATAATGGTTGATCTCAACAAAAACAATAAAGGCGCATTTCGATTCTTTTCATCTGCTTTTGCACTCGTGAGCACGCAACAAATCGCGCGCGGCAATGATAGTAGCCACGTTTACTCTAATACGTTAAAAGTGTACCCTATTCATACGCCGACGCTTGTAACACAGCTAAGATATTCGCCCACCCTTAGCGGAAACGTGCCGTATTAGGATAGTAGTGAAGACAGATGTCGCAGTTTCCGCAGCACGTCACCCATGCATTTCTATGTCACTGGCAGCTAAGCGCGCCCACCTGTTTCTGTCCCCTCAAAGTGGACATGGCTACGTTACTGCCGCAAACTTGCCGATATTAACGATATTATTCATCACTGATACGGAAGAAACTGTTTCAATACACGTAATGTACTCACGAGAAGAAAAAAAAAAAACGCGTTCTGCGCGCTCGGCTTGTTCCGCCGGCCGCCATTTTTGTTTTGGTGTCCCGCACCCGCAATCTTGCATCCCGCAGCAAAGACGGGGCGAAAAAAAAAAAAAAAAATTTTTTTTTTGCGGTAAATTTAACCCGCGTAATGATCGCACCCCTGAATTTGCGTCAATTTTTCTGACAAAAAAAGTGCGATCATTATGCGAGTAAATACGGTATATAGCTCGTTGCAGACTACAAAGTGCCGATATCTATCGAAACAGCATGTACAATTACTGGAACTATGCAAAAAAAGATTAGTACACTAATTTTTTTTTCACATGAGAATAACCTTGTGCACTTATCATTATCCTATTCTAAAGAAATTTGGCACACATACTCTTCAATATGTGTAAAATACACATAACAACTTGAAATTGCACTATCTCTTGGAAGTACAAAGAAACCTCGTTAAAACGTAGTTGGCCAGAGCTCGGAAAAAGTAGGTACTAAACGGTAGTACTGCTTAACCGAAATAGCATGCGTTCGCCCACTTACGTGTCAAAAACGGAACTCGGAGAAGAGTGCGATGAAAGGGGAAAAAACATGCAGTATTTATTTACTTAGTGCGACAAACATGTTATTTTCGTTTGATGCCGCTGCGGCCTAGCAGCGACGACAGCGGCCTCAAACTTGCTGAAGCTGTGAGCCAGCTTTTCAACCAGCCCCCTCGCCTCGGCAAACACTCGCATGGCAGATTCCTCATTGGCGCTGCATATTCTCCATGCACGGGCGCGGTAGCGTTGTAGAAGTCGCGGGGCACCTTTTCATTGCGGGGTACTGTTCTCGTCGCGACGATTGCATTCGTGAGGCTGACTTAACACGCAGCTTCTGCCACTGTCGGGCCTGAATCGCCCGTGCAGTCGGTTTCCATGTCATCCATATAACTGTCGCTGGGCGACACTTCGGCAAACAGAGGCAATGATGGCGTAAAGTCAAACCTCGCAGCCGACATCTCTTCACAGTCGCAGCAGCGCTGCTGAGCAACTTCTTCACATTCCAAATACCACACACCATAGTCAACAGTACACTAATGTTGCGTGTCAGCGCCGACTTCTTCGTGTCACGTTCGACAGCACGAACTATGTCCTAATTTTTCTTCTATGATGAGCACCTGGCGTCTTTTTATCTGAGCTTTGGCATGACGCGAGTCCTTGCTTACACGATGCCACAACGCTCTCTAGGATGGCACCGAAATGATGTTGATGTGACTTGACGCGCAAACGCACAGGGCGCTTGGAGGCCGTTGTTCAGATCTCCAAGGCTTGTTTTGCTCGGCCACCCGATGGAGACAAAGCACTGCCGTGTTTGCACAATGAGAAGTGGAAACACTATGTGTTAAGGGGGGAGGCTACCCTCGAGACCCAACTTTTTTATTTTTTAAGATATCCAGATGAAACTTTCAGGGTATGTTCACACCACCAAACCATGAGGAACTGCAAAGTTTCATAAAGATGTGCTAATTAGTTCCAGAGTTATTGAGGTCTAATTAGGTAATTCATGTGTATGTCTGAGGAAAAGCCTGGAGAAATACCAAGACGCCGTGTGAAGCTGAAATTCACTGTGATGATCCTTTGATAGATATCCCAGGGGGCTAAAGAGCCCTTTTTTAAAATTTCCCTTCCAAAAAATTTTTACACAACTTTGAATTTGATGTACCCAGTAATGACCACATTCATCAAAAATTAATTGCCTATTATAAATTAACTAAACCAGCTATCAAAAAAAGAAGCCTGTTACCCCCTGGCAAAATCATTCAGGAACAGAATAAAAAAAACGGCACGCAAATCTGAAGAACGGTTCTTGAGATATCGTTTTCCTAAGCACCACTACTAGCGAAAAAATCAATTCTGAGAAAACGGGCTTTGAAAGTTGAACACTGTATTTTTTATTAGAAAGCTCCTGCAGGGTAGCTTGAAGTGTCCCTGTGCACTCTTTTCTTGTTCTGCCTCACTTCCACCTTTTCTTGGTGTCGTTTGGTGTTTTTTTTCAGCCGTAGCACATCTTTTTCAAGAGCTCGCTGGATGGCCAGGTGACCTGGCTGGAGCCCAATGGAGACTGATATTACTTCGGTTGCTTTCAAGCAGCCAGCATTGTAACGCAGCACCGCTTCATGCAGTGCTGTTTCTACGGCAATCAAGGATGCGTGCTGTTCTTTTGGCATCAATGACCAAAGGACAGAGTGGAAGGACTCTGATGCATTCTGAGTCTTTGCTCCCATGCAGCGCTGGAGAAGAGACTTCTGCGAAAGCCGCTGGTAGACAGGCAACATAGCTGCAGCAACGTAGTCTGGAAGGTTGTGCTTGTGTCTGGGCTGTGGCTCACCTTTCGCCTCTGCTGCTTTGTGTCGGCACCACGATTCAGCCCCCTCTGGGCAAAGTTCATGGCGAGGGTCACGGTCGGTCGATGTGACGTGGTGATACGTAGCCATCACAGCACGCTGCATGGCTGCCACATCACTGGAGTTGTTCCTCAGGGCCCAACCATAATAGTCTGTGAGATTCTCAATTAGGTGTTTTGTCAACTTCCCCTTCCCACTTAGTGGCTTGTCACTCTTTTTGACAATATTACGTAGTCCACTTCCCATTCTCTTTTGCACATGGTTGAGACATTCTTCTTTTGCAATTGGCACAATCCCATAAACATTCTCATCTGTGAGGACAGAGAAGGTACGGCTGTCCCCATCAGACACCAGGGTTGTGTAACGCAGGCCATGCCTGGATATGGACCGCTTGAAGAGAGTCAGGCCTGCTTCCACCTCCATGCTTCCAGATTTTGCATCTGTGTTCTTCTGGCAGATGTGGTACTGGTGCCACTTGTCGTATGCTACATCTCCAGGTTTGGGCCCTGTTTGACACCCAAGACAGTGGTTCGATAGAACTACAGCATCTAAAATAAGACCTGTATGGAAGTCAATTACAGATCCCACTCCAATGTGGGATGTGTGCCCACGCTTGTGCCACGTTCCGTCGTACACCACAGTGATGTCTTTGCAAAAGCTGGGGTCCATTTCTTTATACGCGCTAATAACTGCTGCGGCAGAATTAGCGTAAAACGTATCCAAGGCGTGGGCCTCTGGCTCCCTGAACGTCTCCTTTAAATGCTTTTGAAACGTCTTGTGGTGCAGACCTCTGTAAGAGACGTTCATAGCAGCCCAAAAATCGTTGAGAGCCATTTGGCCCTTTCCTATTTGCTTCATAGCCATCATGGCGCGGACGTTGACTTCGAAAGCCTGCGTGTCCTTTTTGCGGGGCGATGACCACAAACTTTCAATTGTGCCACAAGAGGGGCACACGACTTCGAGTTTTGTCGCCAGTCCAAGCTTGGTGCTCTCTCTCACAGTCAAACCACCTTCCAAGCAATATCTGCACACTGTGCAGCGGAGCAGGCTGCTAAAAACGTCCATCTGAACAATAGAAAAATGTTCGCCTTCACTTGTAGGTGTAGCTGCAGGTGTAAGAGTCGGCTCCATGAGTTGAAATTTCTTCCGGGTCGCTGGCATGGAGCAGAGTTCAGCGCGAAGGGCATCACGGCGTTTAGCATTGGCGTCGATCTCTTCCTTAGTTAGAAAACGCGTCCGCAGATGAATGGTCGACGGTCCGTTCACGCTCGATGGCACCGGTTCACAACACGAGCTGGGTCCGGCGATCTCGGAAACACTCGATGTGCTTGTGGCTCCAGGCACACTCAATGTGTCGGATTGTTGATCGACGACATCCGATGGCACAGTTCGACCGTTGCAAGCACCTACGTAGTCGGCACTCCCCGCAGAATATCGGACGCTGGATGGTCGGACAAGCTGCATAGCGCGCTTCCGCGCACCGAACTTCTGCACTGTCTTGCGTTTCGTTCTCGACATTGCGTGCAAGATTAAAGAAGGCTACAGAACTGGCGAAAAAAAGAAAAAGCAGGAAAAATAATCGAAAACATAGCACAAGGCGATGAGCAACTCGCAAGCAGACGCCTATCGAGGCGCACGGAGCAAGCGGCAGCAACGAGGCGAGTGCGGCGGGCGCGCAACCGATGGGAGGAGCCGTCGCCGCCGCCCGCGCAGCAGCCAATGGCAGGCGCGCGTTGGCCCGCGGGATTTGAATGCGCTGCTCTGGCCAATCAGCGCTCCGCATCGCATCGAGGGAAAACGCCAATAGCGCCTCAACCGCGCCGCCGACGCCATTTTGCACGGCAGCAAAACACAGACAAAGAATTCACGGTCAAAACGACACCAAGATGGCGCGGGCAGGCCGCATGGGCCGGAATTGGCGTGCGCGCGAAGTTTGTCTTCGTTTCGGCATTTGCGCGTGTTTTGAGAGCTGGGGTGGCGTCAAAAGTAGCGTTTTTTTTTACTTTGCGGTTGAATTGAGGGTTGATAATTACAGAACAGGTAGTTTATGAGACATACAACCCGAAAATATTGTTTTTCAAAAATCGACTTTTTCGCGATTTTTCGGTTATCAAGGGCCGCGTCCCCCCTTAACCAATACGTACGCAATAAGCTGGTACGGTTTATACGGACACAAAACACATTATGTTCAATGGTCGCAGAGTCGGGGATTTGAATTTACTACTTTTAAAACGAAACTACTGTTTAAGTGGGTACGGTTTAACGAGGTTTTACTGTAGTTGCGAATGTACAAGGTTATATTTCATGGGATTGCAGAAAAAAATTAAGTGTTATAATATTTTGTTGTCGTTGAGTAGGACATAACTTAATATAGTAGCTACACAAAAACCAATGACACATTGGAAATCTACATAAAGATATTCTATGAATGGCACATTTTTCAAATTAGTACCGTATTTACACGATTGTAAGTCGACTTCCCCATAACGCTTGACAAGAAAAGAAAAAAAAAATTAAGAGAGCATACCCGAGGGCGCATTCGATAACGAAAATTTATTAGGTACGTGAGAAAATGTTCCAAAAGCCAGGGGAACTCATGTGCTACGAAAGCCACCCATGCTACACGTGCCAAGACAGAATTGGTTGATCATTGTTTATCAAAGGGACACATGTTTGATTTTAACAATGTAACCACACTAGCACGGGAACACCGATGGGGCCCAAGAAAGTTCGTAGAATCATGGTTCATCCGTCGTAATCAATCTTCATGTAACTCTAACCGTGGCCCCCTGCCGGATGTTTACGGCACTTTCATAGATAAATAGGATGTATTTCTCATTTGTTGCCATTGTGTACTGACGATGCCACCCGCATAGGTGGCGAAACGTCTATGTTTTTGTTATACTTTGTTGAGTAAAGCCAGTGTAAACAACACTTTGAAGAAAATTTATTAGTAGCTGACATGGTCCTCTTTTCATCGTCGCTTCTTTAGATAAGTAGGACTTTATGGCATTGATCAAAAACATACCAAACGATGGCTTTCAGCGACAGATACCAGATTCACTTCTAGAGGTCATCTGAGAGACAAACCTGGAAAAAAGTACTCTATCCTTTTATTATTTACCGTTCCTACTTTCCTCGCAAAAATAAATGACTAACCTGTGTAGGCCCAAAGGCTAGCCAGCCCCATTGCTTCCTTATGTAGTCGCAGAACTAAAATACTCCACTAACTAACCACAGTTGCCACCACGACATCACCATAGGAGCAATCGTATCAGGTTTCTCACTTACTTGTAGACCTTGTCGTCATCAATACCGTTGTGCATGATTCCGTTGGCTTGCATCACCGCAGTTCGTCCGTCTGAATCTTTGAGTTTGCCCTCTTTTCCCTTTTTCACTTTTTCTGGATCGTTGGTCTGAGAGAGCAACCAATACAAAGAAAAATCATTACAAGCGGCTAAAATTAAAGCCCCACATGCGTCAACTGCACAACCTGCAAGCCTCATATGTAGTTTCGATAGACATGATAAGCTGTAGAATATAATGAAGATGGCACATCTTGAAGCAAAGGTCCTATGCAGAGCCATCCATCCTTACTGGGCACACTATTTCCAATTTTTCAGAGGGCACCACAATAAGGTAGCTAAGCATCAATATGTAGACCATTCAAAAGAACAAATCTTGACAGGCTATTCCACTGCACAAAGCCTCGCGAAATACACTCAAACAGGTGTCTGAAAAAGCAGACTAAGAAAAAAAAATCCTTTATTTCCACGCACTTATTCAGGCTCGGAAGTAAGCCTGAAGAAATCGTGAATGCGCCGTTGCACGCTGTTCCGCTTACGCGCAATCAAATAAGCCTAAATCTCGGAGAGGGTCGTACGGTCACTATAGGCGGCTGACAGCAGTCACTGCTTGTACACGCTCCGCATGTGACGGCAGTGTAGCACATGGTTCGTCATCTTCAGACTCTGAGTCATCGTCCGACGGTGCAGCAGAAACCCGACGAATGATCTCGCCGTTGTTGAGTTCTGCGCATGTCAGTACAGCAGTGTCAACACCTGTGAAACTGTCAAATGAGATGGTGTCCGAAATCGCAATGCAACCACTGCGCAGGTCTCAGCAGAACAATTTTGGCGTCAGTAGGGAGCACATCGGAAGGCGACAAATCCTCGGCCTCCTGGCACCCGCTTGCCGGCATTCCCCAGTGCAGTCCGCACGAGCAATGTCAGCACCATTAGACACTTGACGCGATGTTTCCGTATGTTGCGTTGGATCACCGCAACCTCGACACATCACACAAATGCAAACACCACCATGCCGTCACGCTGACACCAGTCGCACAAATGAAAAATGTGGCCTACTCGCAGCGTCGGGCACGAAGAAAGAAATCAGCTGCTGGATTGTCTTGGCATGGCTTACTAAGCTGAGACCGGAACTGCTGTGGCCACGAACCACGCAGAAACGATGATGATGAGTGGGGATTCGCAGTAGCGCCACTTCATGGGGCAGCAAGGAGGCTCCGTTCAAAACAAAAATGGCGTTCAGCAAGTTGAACCACGTACCGGTCAGAATCAGTGCATGTTGCTCTCGATCGAGTTGGCTCAAGGAGTGTCCGAAAAATCAGACGAGAGGTTGCAAGGTGTCCGAACTTTTGGCAGTTGTTACACATTTTGGTCTAAGGGGAGAATATCGGTGTCTCAAAGCAGACCGAATAATCGAGCATGTCCGAATTTTTGGAGTCCAAAAAATCAGTCGGCGACTGTAAATGCTACTTGTCCATTTCTATTCTTCAGAAAAAAGGACTCTGAAATTAGGAAAGGTTTCACTTTCACTCGCCTCTGTGCCACCCACGCTTTCGCATTTCAGTAGTTTCGTTATCGCAAAGTGCTGCGCTGATTTTGCTGGCTCACGAAACTTGCACAAACTGCACATAGCAGAGAATTCAACTTCCATGTGATGTCGTGGAATGCCTGAACGGTCTACTCCATTTGACCAAAAAGCAGTTGAAGCGGCGAATCCACCGCACTGTCTTGGCTCGGTACCATTGTCTGTCAGGTGCCATTTTACTCGCTGATGGCAGCAAAGGGTGGTGATTCTACTCCCCTGGTTGAGTGATGGGAGATGCAAATTTTGAAAAAGGTATTTGGACCCTCCAGATGCAATTTTCTCATAAAATAAATCTTTTCTTGGCACAAAAGCGTTGCAAGGTTTTTGGATCGGTATTTAAACAGTTCATGTCGACTTATACCCCTGTCACAGGGCAAATCTAATGTCATTTACAACGAATGACATTCGCTCATAATGCCATTTGTTTGCTGTCATACGGTAAAACTTAATGATATTTGCCGAAAATGACATGTACAAACGAATGAGTTCGCCAAACTCATTCGCATTTGTTTGGAACCGAATGTGTATCCTCAACACCACGAGTGTATCAGTGTTTCGCAAACAGTACATGCTTGTTGTTTTCTTTTAACAAAAATCACTATTATTCTATCAATTTTATTACCTAATTATTGCTTTAACAACATTGAATTCCATCATGTGTGTAAATACAGAAAACTACTCTCAATCCAGTGACCAGACAGCCGTCTTTAGCTTTCGCTGCAGCAGTCGTGTTGGTTCGCACCGGAGCATCAGCCGCGGCCGCTTCAATTGACTTGGCGTAAAAGCATGCGCATTTTTCTGTGGCACGCGCAAAGAATGAGGATATTAGGAGCCCGCATGCACATCACAACGGCGATAACATGCAACTGCCCTTCTCGTACTACTTTAGCAGATGTAGCGGACGCGCCTATCATTCTCTTTGCCCTGATGCTTGCCTTAGCTTTGGCTTGGCTTGACTCGACTTTGTTGGCAATGTCAACGAATTAGTGAGCGAACGCTACGGTTTGAAAGCAACGATCACATATTCTAGTGGCATTTAGCATATTGGAAAAGAATTATTGGACGAAAGTGGGTTTGCGGCGTCTTTATTTTTTACTATCGTCATTGTCATCATTTTCAAATGACATTAGTTTTCGCCGTGTGACAGCGCGCTGTTATAATGACATTAATCGCAACAAATGTCATTTGTTGGAAATGACATTAGAATCACCGTGTGACAGGGGTATTAGTATTTGCCTTTAGTGTCCCTTTAAGGGGTGACATGGCGATTAGAGATATAGTTCTTTTTAGGCCAAATTCAATTAAAATACATAGACTTGTTCAGTTTTTCAAGCTGATTTCAAAAGTGCAATTATTTTTATAGGTCAAGTAATTATGGAGGTAATTAAAAGTACACTACTATTATTTGTGGAGACAACAGGTAAAAAAATCTGGGCAGAAAGCTATAATTAATGCATCAGTGGACAGCTGAATGTTTAAGGAGTGAAATGCTGCAAGCAGTTTTAAAATCCAACAATTAGCGATTTAGCAGTTCATCAGTCTATTGTTTACACTGTGGCTACTAGGTCACAAGAAAAAAAGGGGAAAAAAATTATAAGAAAATGAAAAACAAGAATCTGCTTGCAGCAATTCAAGCTTTATGCATTTAGCTTTACATACCAAAAAATTATAGCTCTAGCACTCCTAGACCTTGAAATATTGTTGCCACAAACAAGCAGGGTGAATGAAAAGCTTGTTTTGAGAAAATGACAAAAAACGCACACAACTTCATTTCTTCAGGAATATCATGAAATACTAACCATAACAGGCTAGTATGCCCCTACCAGATAGTTAGCTTTAGAACTGTTCCCCGTGTGGCGCTTTTTCAAGGCTCGATTCAAGTTTTCGACAGATCCATGCTTTCCAGCTGAAGCCTTCATTCGCCGCTGGTCTTTCTCATTCATGCAGTCATTGCTTACTCTGCTAGGGTTGAGGCTCAGCTCTTCGAGTATAGACGCCGACGCTCTGAAGTTGCCGGCATTAAACTTCAGCACTGCCTCCGCCACAGCTGCCTCCACAGCGAAGAGAGAGGCCCGGCACTCCTTTGGTGCAAGAGACCAGATCATTGAGTGGAAGCTCTCCTTGCTGTTTTGGGTCTTTCCCCGTTGGCACCTTTCAAGCAGTTTTTTTATCACTCAAGCGCTCGTATATGGGTAGTAAGGCCCGCCAAACATGAGGAGGCAAGTTGTGAGGATGTTTCGGTGTAAGCTCACACCTGGCCTGTGCAGCATTTTGACGGCACCAGGAGTTGGGGCCTGTTGGGCAATGTGTATGGTTTGCAACAGTGTCGTTGGAGGTTATGTGATGGTACATAGCCATCCACATCTCCTTTGTGCGTTTTCAATGTCCACCCGTAGCACACACTCAGCCTTGTGATAAGGTCTGCTGTCAGTCGACCCTTTATGCCAAGGCTCTGAAAGCCCGGTGCTTTGTGCTTCGTTACAAGGTTGTGCAAAGCTATGCCCGTGCGCTTGTGCACATGATTTACGCAATCCTCCTTGTCAATCTCTATGTATCCACACACCTTTACCTCTTGCAAGGCAAGGTACGTCCGACTGTCCCCATCACTGAGCACAGTGGTGTAGCGGAGGTTGTGCCGTTCAAGAGACCTCTTGAAAAGAACAAGAGCGGCCTCCACTTCCATTTCTCCTGACTTCTTGTCAGTGTTCTTCTGGCACTGTGACTGGTGACTGGCCTTCCAGTCTTCGAAGCAAGGATTATCTTCTTTGGGGCCTCGCTCGCATGCAGCGCAGAAATTCCTCAAGACAGCATAGTCAATAACAAAACCAGTGAACAGTTCAATCACGGTGCCGATGCTGATGTGCAAGGAATGTCTGCAAGTCATCCATGATATACTGTACGACACCGCAGTGTTTCCGGGATTGCTAAGGCACAATTCAGTGTAAAGATCGCGAACCGACCGCACGCACTCGCTTGTCAGGTTGCGGGCCGCGCGATCGGCTGTAGGTGCCAGCTTTCCCTTCACGTAACTTTGCCATGTCTTCGTGCGGAGTCCGTGACGGCTTATGTTCATTATTAAGAACACATCATTCAGGGCTGTTTGGCGATTTCCAGTTGCCTGCATAGCGCGGGCGGCGAGAACGTTGACAGTAAACAGATTCACTTTTTGTGCACCACACTCGCGCGGCGAGCTCCACTTTGACGACATAACACTGCAGTTCACACACGTAAGAAGCAACTTGACAGCAAGTCCGCATTCATGCTCCTCTCCGACTATATTTAAGCCCCCACTACATATGCTGCAATTGGCCACCGCAAGCATAGTGTTCACTGCATCTAAACTGACAACGGTAAACGGTCCCATCAACGGGGCGCGCCGCGGTATTGGTGCTATCACCTAGCAAACCTCACTTTTTCTTGCGTTTTCCTTTGGTACTCTTCCAATCCTGCGGGCTGCAGAAACTTCGTGTCGCGACGCACGCTACCTTCGGTATCTCCAGTAGGCAAAGAGGTTGAAGGGCTTGATAGGCGTAGGCCTACATCGCAATTATCGGCGATCGGATCGGCGATAGCACCGGCGGGCGCCACAATTTTGACGTTATGATGGCTTGCGGAGCGCTTATTACAGTTCTCAATCAATGTACGTCGCACCTTTCTTCCGCCAAACTTGTTCCCCGTGTGGAATTTTCTTCCCAAACGGGCCATCGCGCAGCAGACACTGATGCTAGGGCAATATGGCGGATGGCGCATGGCCGACTGAAGCGGGTAGCAGACGAGAAAGGAATTCCGGCAATCGTATGGCGCCCTCAAGTCACGTGCGCTCAACAACGAATAAGAGAGCGTACTGGGTCCCTTCTTTGACGCGGTAACTGAAGGCATCCAATGGCTGCATAGACCCTGCGTTGGCAGGAAATTGAAAAAAGACCGCTCTTTGAAACGAGACCAAGATGTCCGCGCTACGATACGTGAAATGGCAACTGCGTTTCGCAGGAGAAGTGCCGTTTTAATATTAATTTCGGCTCAAATTTTGCTAGTATCAATGAAATGAAGCAATGCTACTGCTAAAATACTGATAGAATAGTTTAGAAATTCGATCTGGTTGCATAAAAAGAGCTGTAGATTTCAGAAACACCATTTTCAAAAAGTCAGTTTTTTCCCCATTTTTTCGCCCCAATGACCCATGCCCCCCCTAAAAGGAAGTCTACTGTATTTACATTTGTAGACGATTAGTAGCGACCAGGGATATAATCACTGCAGGCAGGCTGTAGGCAGGTGAGTGTCCCCCCCCTAACGCAGCTGGCAGCCAGTGTTATAGGAATACCCTCAGCTTTCGCTTCCTTCCCTTTCACTTTTAGGAAAGGCAGCCGGCTTTTCAGATGGGGCAAGGTATCTGTCACTTAGACCCAGAATGCCTCCAAATATGGTGCACTTGGATTCAGAGCATTACAGCTACCATCTGAAGATGCCATTAAAAAAAGAAAGAAGGAAACACGCGCGCGCGCGCGCGCGCACACACACACACACACACACACACACACACACACACACAGCCAGCGAGGTAAGAGGCGATGCTCACCGGGGGTCCAACATGCATGCGGCCAACCATGCGCGAGTCGAGATCCTTGATGGTGGGCGAGCTCCCCAGCACGTACTCAACCATCTTGACACCCAGGCCCGAGGTCTCAGAGGAGCGTGGCGACAACATAGAGGCACCCTCGCTGCCAGGGTAGGAACCACTTCGTCGCTGAACCATGATCGGCTGTGACACGGCATGCTCTGCACAGGTACGAAGGCCTCACACTCAGCATGGTGCTATTTTTTACAAGGTTCAAGAAATCACACAATAGCCAGTAGCTACATCAGTTTCGTGTATCTTTTCCGTGTATAATTAAGTACCAACTAGCTTAATTCCACATACTTCCAATATCCACAGTAGTGTGTACAGTCAAACCCACTTATAAGAATATTCAGGTGCCACAAAAGTTCCATTGTTATAACCGATAATTGTTATCACTGGGCTGCATGAAAAAAATCTAAACAGCAGGATGGCAGAGCTGTTGTGAGAAAACTATAACGGCAGGGAGGCCAGTGCCCCTCCCTGCCACCTTCCTTCATCAGCTGCTGATTGTGTTCACTTGTTTAACTGCTTCCTGGGCCCTACGATCACATGTAACAAGCCGCAGCTCTCGGTGTTAAAGAATGGCACTGCTATAACAACTGCAAAGAGGTGTAACGGGTGTCAAGCGATATGCGAGTACCGCCGAGGCGTCGCTTTGGTGGCCCCATAAGAGGACTTTTAAAAATTGCAAGAACGCTGCCGCAGCAGCCTGTCAGCTTGAGAAATCCAGAAGAAACGCTGAGGTGGGATCGTTACAAGCATGTCGACACATACTTCTCACTGGCTTGCATGAGAAAACCCTGCGTCCCTCAGCCTTGTATGCTTTATGCGAAGCTTGCCGACATCCTTCTCCAAGGCATCCAAGTGCTCCACGTAATGCAGAGGATGGTTACTCGTGATAACGAAGCGCAGGAGCGACTGCATCATCTACCGCGTCATTGCTACCATCGTCGCCGTCGCTATTTGATGCAAGCACGTTCGCAACGATCGCCTCATCGGGCATCCTGCCCTACTGCGTAATCGCTGCCATTGCTACCTGATGCTAGCACGGTCGCGACCATCGCCTCATCGGTTAGAAGCACTTAGTTTCCAAATCTACAGCACGTGCGCCTTCTTTTCACCAGTAACGTCGTGCATAGACAAGAACGGCACCGAGAGCGGCGCTGCGGCGCCGGCGTTGAGAGTGCCGCATGCGGAGCAAAATTCTATTAGCGGTGGTACCCCTCTCCCATCTCTCGTTCGCGCCGCCTTGATTGCCTCCTGCACTGTGCGTGTTTGGGCACGTTTCGCGCTGCGCACGGTGTGTGCGCGTGGACATTTCCTTCGAAGGGCGGTGTACAGTCTCTCTCACATTTAGGGGAAAACTCGAAGCGCAGCAGCTCGCGCAGATGCTCGAGGGGCGGGATCTTGAACGGCGTCGTCTGCTACGGCGGCGCACGCTGGCCGCATTGTCGAGAAACGCTCTACTGTCAGGTGCAGGGCGCTGATCACATCGTTACTGCGTGGAAGGAGCCGGTATTCTTTGCTAAGCGTTGCGCGACGCCCACTGATACGCCTCGAATGTAAGTTCATCGCTGCATGGCAGTCATAGACGACGTACTGATTCCATACATTCTTGACGGCCCGTTTCTGGAAGGCGACTATATATTCTAACGCGATAGGACGCCGATCCACACTGCTCGTGCTGTGCAAGAACTGCTAGAAGAGCGCGCAGTCACTCTCTTGGAGCGGCCGCCTCAATCCCCGGGCGCCAACATCATTTAAAATGTCTGGGGCTCGTTGAAAGTATCGGTGGCGCAACATCCCCTCTATCAGTCGCCCGAGGATAGGCTTCGATCCACCATCGTCAGTGACTGAGACGTGCAGCGAATGAACACATCCCTGATCAAGTCATTCTACACTTCACTGCCTTCCAGGATGAGCGCTGTCATCGCTGCCGCTGGGGACATGACGAGATAGTAACTGAAGTTCCGAGCGTGACGTGTCCAATTCCCCACCAGCGGGCAGGGTCTGTCTGGTGTAGCGAATAATTATCGAGAAAAATCACTTCCAGCTCATTGTCTGAACCTAAAACGTTCATTTAATCGTGTCCGTTTGTTTCACCGTGTTCGACTCCCATTGTTGAGTGCTTTGTTTTCCTTTCGAGTCAAACAAAGACTGAGCACGTTGCGCGCACATCTTGGTGCGTTTTGTCGCTGCTCATTACGGTAGCACACAAAGTGAAGAAATATACGTGCACACGCTCAGTACTCCGGCCCTTCGAAAGAACAAATGAACCATGTTGTCAAAAGAAGTTTGTGGAACTCCATTAGCGCCAATGAAGGATCAGAGTGTGGCGACGCACAACGTTTAGTAAAGAATATCAGCTCAGTTCCCGCAGTACCGATGAAATCGGTGCACTGCCCCTGACAGTACCACGCTTCCCGAAAATGCGGCCAGCGCGCGCCGCCGTAGCAGACGACGCAGATCACGACACCGCCCCTCAAGCGTGTGCGCCTGCTCGAGCTGCTGCCGCCGCACGACTCCATTGCTTGCCGCATCGCGATGCAATACGTTCCAAGTTTTCCCCTTAGTGTGAAACAAACTGCACACGCTATATTTGCCTTTAAGAAGATCAGTACGCTTGACGATTATTTTTATGGCTGCAATGCGGCGAAAGGGCAGCGTCTGCTTAACCATGTAAGGGACGCTGAGCAGGTAATTGGAAACGACATCGTATGTGCCGCCGGAAAAATCGTCAGCACATACGATGCGGCACATACATACGGCACCTACGAGCTAAAGTCATTTTTGCAGTTTCTCACATTATGTTTGCTACAAATCCGTGTTGTCTCTGATGGCGACAACGGACTTCTATCGACACTGCGCGGAAATAAACAAGATATATCGCTGCATAGCACAAGTACGACATGCGCACACAACTTTAACTAGTACGTCCCCTACAATATGGAATAGAGGCAGCAATGTAGACAGCTTGGTCATTTTTTAACAGTACTCAAGAGACGGAAGTTGAAAGTATTATTAATCATTCCTGCTTCAGCAATGCCGGCGCGACCAAGACGCGGGTGTGTATCGTCCAGTAACCCGATCGATCGGTGCGATGGTGAAGCGGGAATGAACTCCGGCCATGTTCAATGCATCATGCACATATTCAATTTCTCGGCACGCGTGAACTTCGGCCACTGCTAGCGCATACAACAGACGTGGTTTCCATTCTTAGACAGCGCACACACAAACGAAACACGAGAAAGAAGACAGGACAAGCACTCGTTGAACTTAAAGTTTTTGTATGAATAAAAGGATTATGTACCGAGTAATTATTAATTTCACGTGGGTTAGATATAGAAACCGTCATACACTCAGGAGTGATCAATAAACGATCTCACTTCGTTTGCCAGATGTTTACTTCGCTCGGCGCACCACAGTAATCCATGTCTGTCGTCTGCTTCTTTCGTACCATTTTCTTGTGAATCGGTATAATTTCACTGGTGGCATCAACCTTTTCATGTTTACATTGCTGTCGTGACAGTTAACAACACAATTGCCGTCGCAAACAAGAGACGTTTCGCGCGCAGCGCGAACTGAACGCGGGCGCGACCGCGAAAGGAAGCGGCGACGGAAACCTACACCTTCTCGCGTGCAGCGCGCGCGAGAAAGCCTTCTCACGTGCAGCGCGCGCTCTGCCTGGCCTCCTCTGGCTCAGCGCGAGCGAAGGGAACCAGCGGAAGCAAACACCCGGGGGAGGGGAAACCGTGCCGCCAGGGGAGAAACGAGCGCTGGCGTCTCGGGCGAAACTTGGCGTGCGCTCGTCTATTGCCGATGATCAGTGGGCAGATCAGCCATCTTCCGTTTCGGCGGCGAGAAACAGCGTGGCCAGAAACGATTTCGATGCAAATAACGAAGACCAATGCGCACGATTAAGCTGTTTGCAGAACTGTGCTGAATGAGGAGCCAGCGAGCAACCTGCGAGCAGCGCAGTTGGCGCAGCCAAGCTGTGCACGCAGCTCATTCATGTTCGGAGGGGGGTAAGGGCGACAAGAGAGAGGCGCGCTGAGATGGCTAGCAAATGAGCACGCGGTGGCTTCCAGGACTCGCGGGCACGCGGTGGATTCCAGGACTAAACGCTAGCCAGCACATGGCCACGGCTGGTTGGTTGTCACAGAACATGCCTGCCCCACTAAATTTAGCGACTTCATTCAAAATACATGCTTTGGAGCAGGCTGGTGCAGTTCGAAGGTTTGGCGCACTTCCACCCCGCTATTTGTAACATGGCTAACCTTAACCGAGTACCTTTCACCTAACTCTGCATAAGCAACACTGAAAATCATCTCAACCGAGCAATACTGTGTGCACAACAATTCTGCACAAGTTTTGAACGGACTGCAGAGTTGCCGCTGTCAAGAACGAAAAGGTGGCACAGGAAGCATACCAGAGGTGCTGGCATGGCCGCCAGTGCTCCATGTGGGGTCCCTCCACTGGTCTCCCAGGAAGAGGCCCTTGCTGTCCTCGGGCTTGGGGCCCGTCTCCTCCAGCGACCACAGCTTCTTGGTCGATGCGGGGATCTGCACGCCACACGAGGCTACAGTGTCACCACCACACGACACCTCCATTCCCACTCCCTCACAGTGCAGCTGCCGGCAGCTGCGTCACAAAGCAAGGCGGAAGGCCAGAGGTCTGCTGTCAGCACGGCACCAGGCCCTAGCAAAACACTACCTGAAATGGTGACTCAACATGACTGAGCCAGGTTATCTGCAACTGACCTGACTGTGCGCGTGCAACCGCGCATGTCTCACTTCAGGTTCGTAAATAAAGCACCAAGTAGTGAACTCTGCAAGGGGGAACACGGGTCTTGGGAAGTCGAAAACGAAAAATTCTGCTTTTAAAACTGACATTTGTGAAACATCTCTTTTTGTGCACTAGTCTAACGTTTGTCACTTCATGGATTGGTAATACCTCGACGGCAAAATCAATTTGTAGCACACCTACACGGTGAATATGTGCCAAAATGTACACTAATATGGTGCTTTTTCCACAACACAGACGCAGTTGCACACACGTCGTGCTCATCTTGGTCTCGTTTGAAAGAGCAGCCCCTCACCTACAATTTCCAATTACCGCTGGCTGTCCTTGCTCCTTGGATTTTTAGAGAACATGTCATCATGATGTATCAGCGAGCGGTCACATTGGCTGGCAGCACATGCGACAGCCAAAAACCATCCGTTTTGATTGGCCAAGCGGCATTTCTGCAACTGCTTCACGCATTGGTGCACACGCACGCACACACCATAAGTCGTCGCAATGTGCAGCTCTGGCTTGACCAGTGAAGTAGTTACACTATGCATAAATTTGGGAGCAAGTGAGGTCGCTACTGACTGAGAACTTCAGTAAGTGCCTTATGAATCTGGACATCCAGGACACCGGACAGCCCGTGCTCAGTGGTGCAGTTGCCTAGCCCGCCATGATAGGCTTAACATATGCAAGATCAGAGAACCAGTCAGCTGCCAACAGCATTATGGACAGTGGCCAGGTGCACCACAACCGGCAAATCCTGCAGCCACATCAGCTAGAACATGACCAGAAAAATCAGAAGCAAGACTAGTTGACATTTGAAATTACAGAAGCTATGAGTACTTTCAAGTGCAGACTACAATGCGCCCATTAGCCCTCATAGGTTTGAGATAACTGGTTCATAAACACAGCTAACGCAGGAGCATAGCATATCTGCTTTCTTTTAGGATAAGTGAAATGTCTGTGGCTTCCACGACTTTCAATTTCCTCAAGCCAAGTGCACCAGATGCCCCTGCACAATGGTAATAACAATAGCCTTACACGAAGCACTACTCAACACAAATGCAAGACTCGATTAACCAGCAAAGCCCAATTTACAGAAGAACTCACCTCCAGTTGATGACTAGTTTCTAAGGCCAAGGCCTGAAAGTCCGTCTCCAGTTCTGGTGCTTCTGTGCCACGGGCCTGCAGCCAAAAGAAAATGGGAAGGGCAGAAAATCAATACAGAGAGAGGCCAGATCCTCACAAAGCAGGGCGCTTAACACGGGCTTAAAAGGAAGGTTTAGCCTGAGCCCAACTCCGACGTGGCTTATTCAAGTATATGCAAAACGCAAAAACATTTTTTTGAGACAGCCCCTCAACTGATTTTAATGAAATTCATTACATTTGAGAGAGAAAGTTAAAGTCTAGTGACTGTTGGAAGTGGAATTTCGATTTAGGGCCTGAATTTTGTTGAAAGAATTTTCAAACATTTTGAAGTTCGCAAAAAATAAAAGCATGAAGTTCACAAATTAATATATCTCTATCAGGGACAAATATGGCGGTTCTGTAAACTGCATCCATTACATCATTCAAAGTGGACAAATTTGATATGACAATTTATATATTACGTGAATTTGTTACATCGTGTACAAGGGTTCTACAAACATGTATTTCCATATTACTAAATTTTTTGAGATTTATGTATAACATATCAATTTTGTGCGCTTTAGATGTGCTATGAGATGCAAATAACAGAATTGTAATATCATTTTTCATTGCTGAGTTACGGAGCTATAAAACTTGAGTTTCGTTTTCTGAAAATTTGCAATTTTCATCAATTTTTACCATCATCAATTTTTACCAAACACATGACAACTCAATCAAAACTTGCAAGCCAACAGTCATAGATTTATAGTTTTTTCTTTTAAATGCAACAAATGTCAAGTTTGATGCAGTGGTTGCCGAGAAAAACAAATTCTCTTTTTATATGCATTTAGAGAGGAGCACTTGAGCTAAAGCTTCCTTTTAACACAACCTCACAGCTTCTGTCGACAGCTCCCAACAATATCAGACTGGCAGTGAGAAATGTAAAAACCGGTGATGTGAACCTAATTCATGCTAAATATACAACTGCAGTGCCGAAACCATGTGCCAAAGGTAACTTTGAGGGCAAGCAACAACTTTCTGCAAGGATAATCGATGATTGAGTATACAATTTCTCACGATACATTGGCAGCAACATGGAAGCTACAGCTGGCATCATTCAATGAGGCGCACTATCTTGTAAACACACTATGTCCCACCGCCACGGAGCATCGTCTCCTCTTGAAAATGCATAGCACAGCATGAAGATGATCCACGAATGGTAAAATTTCCACTCATCTTGCCCAATTCAGTGCAATGAAGGTGAAAAGACATGTTCATGTCGAGTCGATGCCTTTATGTAAATTTATGTGCAATCAGTTAGGTGAGCAATGTGTAAGCTTACAGCACATAAGCTGGAGATGCAGGCACATTCTTCGGTTAAGCCTAGAAAAAATTTAGAAACAACAAGTTTCATGACTTTCTCACCCCATCTTGTGGCATTGGACAAGTTAGTAACAAGCCCTGCAGGGTCAATGTTCATGAAATGAATGTGTTAGCGCTAGTGGTGGCACCGGTGAAATGCTGCGGACAGTTAAATATTTCACTTTCCTTTAATATATCTCTCAGATTTCCACTGCATGCACCACCTATATGTACTGGACAGTAATAAGGGGAGAGATTCTCATGCGACCCCTTGCACATTTTCTGCATGCAAAACTGCTTAGAAGTGGTTAAAGCACATTCTTCCCATTAGCTTTTTGAGAACTGACACGAAGTTGATCTAAACCATTGTCATCAACAATGATGAAATCCACTTGTTAAGTACACTTCAAGTAGCGCTAGTTTGCCGTAAAATTCATGCTAATCATGTACCACACTATATTACACCTTCGTCTCTGTGTTTAAAGGGACACTAGTGAAAAATGATTTCTTCTGCCTCAGTAAATTACCATTCTACAACACCACTCTTACAACGATAAGACGTTTGGTAAGCCAGAAAAAGTGCAAGAACGAAATAGGATGGCGATGCCCACTTAAGTTCCCGCACCTGGGGGCTGTGACGTCTGGATTTTGATGGCATCTTCTAGGGCCTGCTAATTATATATAACGGTACAGATTGACTACACTGTGTTCTAAAGGAACCAAATATTAATCATGGCAAGTTTCGGGAACCTTTACTCAGCCAACGCGGCCCAAATGTGAAAACATACTTTGGAATCCCTGACGTCGCGCTGACGTACCGGTGCTGGGGTTTCGGTGCGAAGTTTAAATACTGATGCTTGGATTTTCATTTTCTGATCTAATAATCAAACTATTTTTTTTTTAAATGACTGCCTGCAGGGTTCTAAAAAAATGCTTCATTAGTCTAAACTAATTTATTGTTTTGCTTTAGTGTCCCTTTTAGCAATGAAAAGCAGTCTTTATAATTTCAAACCATGAGAAGATTATTTTCTCTACATACACAGAGACGCTACCTTTCACATTTGAGTGGTATTGAAACAAAACAATAAAAAAAGGAGGGGGGGGATAAAGTGAGAGAGTTTGTACCTTACTAGTTGGTAAAAAGAACAGACTCGAAAAGCCATTATGTCCCTGAGCTGTCTTTGATTCTGAGGAGCATATGACAAGTAAATATAGCTGTACAATGAAAAATGCACAATACCACGAAGATTATGATCAGAAATATGTTTTAGTGCGCAGTCCAAAACGCTGTGCAGAGGCGCATAGCCTTGGCTGAGCTGCCAAAAAATTGCGAGACAGAGTATAGAAGCTATGCAAGTCCAACCTTCGAATTCGAGAACAACCTGAAGCTACAAGTGCACCTCCTAAAAACAGCACAGAGAGCTAAGTATAAGGCAGCCTTTAGTATGGAATGACCGTCATCAGAAAGCTGCTTTTATCACGCTTCGCTGCTGCTGACAGAAAAATTAACCTTGCATTTTCAACCGAATTGATAGCATGTTTGCTTTGAAAGTCATGATGAGGCAGACACAAGCTGGCATGGTAGAAGAAAAAGACAATGCACTGGTTTATGGAAATAGTTAACAATGAACCTGTCAGCATGGCCAAAAGAGGTTAAAGGTGGCATGTACAAGTTTTGTTGACAGTACATGCAGAATGGCATGCACTGCTCAAAGAACTCGGCTCTAATTTTGCAGAGCTCAGGAGTGGTAGCAGCGATAATGACACACTGCCCCTGCTGTTACTCTGCTACTTATTTTCCCATGTGCTTCACATTTCAAGCCACAACATCAGTGACTTGTACAGATAGCTCCTTCCATTCATAATTACTGCATCGAAGGATAACTATACACAAATACTATTCAGAAGTGATACCCCAATGAACTCCTAAGAGCTTTTAAGCATACAAGTGTTTGTGTTAACGTGCTAGTGAAGCATGATTTGAAAAACAAAAAAGTGCCATATCTGTCAAAAAATCTCAGCAACAGTAGATTAAACATTCGTGCAGATGAGAAACAACCTTTTAAGTTTTTATTTTTATCTCCCCCCCCCCCTTTTAACCTCCTTCAATGATTTACCAATGCTATGACACTTTCTTTATTTTATTAATATAGGAGGTCACACCTGTGGTTTCCAACTTTAACACATCCTATTTTATGTATACGTACTGTCGCATTTATGATAAAGATTACACACATCAATAATTGTGCAAGTTTCACTACAGATCTTGACAGGAAGCTGGCACGACAAGAGAAACTTAGCCATGAAACAATTCCGACAGTGATGCTTTACAAAAGATTGCACCTCAATGAACTCTCAATGGGCTCTCCATTGAAAAGTTGTGCAATATAGGGAAATGAGGCCATTGTACAAATCACACTTGGTCGTCATCCAACTATAAAAGTTTTTTTTACATTTGTCGCTACCCTATATTCTTACATGCTACCTTGCCATTGCAAGGCAGAACAGAAATGCTTGCTTTTAATTAAACATTTGCCTTCTCATCCTGTAAATGTTACAGGGAATCAAAGTGGGCAAACAACCGTCCAAACATGAAAAAGAGAGCAATCAATAGTGTCTGTGTGTTTCAATAGCGACTTCACAGTTTAAGCTCACGAGGATGCACTTTCCTGCCTCATGACAACAGTAAGCCAACGTGTTGCAAGCAAAACTCCATGGCTGAAAAATATCACAAAAGGACTCTAGACTACACTGAGTCATGCCAAGAGAGAAGATAAAAACTCAGTTTCGGGCTCTTATGCAGTTTCCGTGTACAGAAAGCAAACTCCCTCAGCATACATATAAAGGTTTACTTTTGCAATGCTTTTGTGACATTTAATTAGTGCTACAGCTGCGAATTGGCAAACTGGCTAGAGCTGCCAAAAGTAGCCACCTTTATAATGCAATTTTTCTGTAGATAATTACATAGGAAATGCAGCCAGTAAATAATTTCACCACTTTTCTTAGTACCAGACGGGAAAAATTAGAGGTTCCTGAGGCGCATGTGCTCGACTGAACTTTCAATGCAGCAGCAGCTACATTGGCTGCATTCCATGCATTTCAACTGATCTACTGTTATGTTGCTTATGCGGATTGTAGAATGTTAAGCTGCAAGCCATGGTTTTGAAACATCCAGCTGTCATGGCACATCAAAAACAACAGCAGCAATTACTGTACTCCCACAATCTTACGCGACTTTCATTGCTTCAAGAGCACATTCCGGTGAAAGCTGCATATGTAGACCTATTAAAAGAAGTGTTATGAAGAACGATTGTACAGGTTAAGAAATATACCTCTCACTACGTGCAGAACACAGTGCTAAACAACAGGACGAAGAGGAGGACACAGACGACAGACCGCACTGTGTCCTTGTCTTCGCCCTATCATTTAGCACTGTTTTCTGCTCGTAATCATGAACCAAGCAGCTCAAATGCATACACTTCTCACTTTGATATAAAATTTTGACAGGTAATTTAACCCAACATTATTTAATTACACTCAATTGTTTACAGATTCTATAGGACACCTGTTTACAAATTGCGGAAATAAAAGGCTAACACATGGTAATCAGGACATCTGTTCAGCATGTGATGAAGCTGTATACTTGTTGATTTTGTGTTCGTGTCCTTACATTAATTATGGAAGCATAATATTGACAAGTAAAATTCAGTGACAGATATTGGTTACAGAAGTGTACACCTGCAGCTGACACATTTTGGAAAGTCTCTAAGTACTTTTGTGTTCCTACAGACACTAGTAATGGCACCAATGAATTATGCATGCTGTAAATTTAAAGATCCCATCAAGAAACAATAGGTCACCATATTTATACCGTGCTTACCATGACAATGACAATAAAGTGTTTTTCATATACAAACACTATACTTTGTTCCTCACCTAAATTGTGAATGCTTCATTCTACAATGAAACTTCAGGAAAAAAAAAAAAAAACAGCACAACACACTAGCATAAGTGAGGTAATTTCATGCTTACATGAACAAATTCAGGTGGCATAAAAGAACACTGGTGCCAATTCTTGTATGGCTACTCATCCAAAATTTATAGATATTTCACACACACACAGAACACTGAAAGAGCAAAATTACCTGAAGTCACTGGCAATGCAAGCATTGGTGCCTGGCTCTCAGCAGCCACAGAGTAATCTATGCTAGACAAAGGTCAGCAACGACTCCCTTTACATAAATTATGGATGCATAATAATGATAAGCTAAACAATGATCCTGAGCCATCTAAAAAGCTGCAGAAGCAGGTGTACATTTGCTAAACCTCTATCTCAAATACGGCATGCAGCAGACTCCATAAAGACATGTGTAAACATACTTCCAAATACCAGTCCTGACAACTCAAGGATGAGCCAGATGTTCATGACGGCACAAGTTGCCACACAACATATCACCTGGATACAACAGAAAAATATTCTATTGTTCCTCTTCCTATGTAAATGGTAAAGCATAAAAAAACGATTAGCAGAGACCGCTTCTTCATAAAGGTCACTGGCCTGTCTTAAACAATTGCAGCAAAATATCAAGTCATCTATGTTTTCAGCAAGATGTTTAGAGCATATTATGATGGCCCCTTCAATATAAACAGAAATTTCTAGTCGTTATTCAGCCACCCAGTTTCCTTGTAAAATATGGTAAAATAAAAAGTACACATGGCATGTCATATTCTGTTGATCTGTTGAAATGCGGTCCAAGGTCACCAAGCAACTAGCCTTCCAGCTTGTTCTATTATCTGCAGTTATGCACTGCAACGTGAATAATGTGGCAAACATGTCTAGCCTATCGGGAGTCTCAGTCAGCACAACCAATTACAAAGCATCAAGCGTTGCATCACTGCAGCCCCATTCTATGATCCATTTAATTTATTAACGGCTTAAGCGCACCAAGATGGCTGGACAATCATCTGAATCACGTTGTTTGGTCGTACAATGTTCACACGCACCTCCTAGCCGCAGGAACATCCGAATCCAATACAAAAAAATGTGTAGCAGCCACAACTAAATATAGGTGCATGACACATCGCGTTTGGCCACTGACCATGTCGGCCAAGTTAGGAACACTCACGAGCCCGTTCTACGAAATTTTAGCAGCAAGTTGTCATACTTCGCTGCGAAAGACCGTTGAAGTTAAGCAAGACCTAGTTGTAAATGACCAGTACTTCTCGATTTTGACTGTCGTAACAAGGGTACCGGCCCACGAATTCGCCAACGCATGGCATGGTGAACGACTGACGTAGTTTTGGTCACTTCTTCTTCTACATCGGTTATCAGCTTCAACCGCGTCCGTGACTGCCGCTCGCCGCGAATCCCGCGATCGTGCTGCCGTTTTGCATGTATCGGGAAGGTAAATGCGATGCTCTCGCGCGGGTGTAGGTTAGGCTTACCGGTGGCAAACAAGCAACGCCACGGCACTGACAGTAACAACACCATCGCGACACACAGGACAACGGGAAGGTTGTCATCGCTAAATAAGGATTAACCAGGCAGCTCCGGCGGTATTACAAAACAGCCCCTCGCTCCTGCGCCGACACTTCGATTTCTATTTTTGTTTTTTTTCCTCCTGCAAACGGCGAGTCCTGAAACACGACACCGGATGAGGGAGCGAAGCTCTGATAATTAAATCACTTAATTTTTAAAGTGCCCAGACTTCACTAAAAATGAAATACGTTGGTTCCATGGGCTAGACCTGGTTTTGTTTTAGCGCAACTTTTCTGGACGGCTACTGAACCAATGACATCGGCGCAAGGACGAGCGCTTCGTCGCGTTTAATCAAGTAGCGACTAAGGTGAAGTCAGTAGCTACTGACTCAGGCGCTTAGAGACAATGTCTACTTATGATTGAGCAAGATTACTAGCCTGTCTGTACTGGATAAGCAGTTCATTAGTCACGATCACAATAAACAAAACACGGTGCGTGCGTAGGCCTACCACGGCGACGAGGAATGCAAGTGGTGTAGCGAAAGCCAGGCAAAGGGGAGACGGGCGCGTATCAGCACGAGCAAGCACGCGCTTTAAGAAGCACACACACGAATGATGCACGTCGTGTTCACGACGCTCACGCGAGGGATCGCGCACGCGCAACGCTGGCAGATCGACTAGCAGTCGGGAGGAACAGCACTTACTTCGAGTACGCTGTCGTCGCCTAATGCCCAGCGGGATTGCTTGTTGTAGTTTTGGAAATCCGGGTCACTTTGTGGGCGCTGGAAGAAGTATCCGACCATTGCATCGTCCTGCGATCGAGTAGCCCCATGCCTCACATTAGACACGGGGTTCATTTCTTGGCCGTTGGCGAGCATTGCTGCTGGTCCTGTTGCTCAAACCACTTCATTCACGCTGCAAACAAGGACCATTAAAAACCGTCGCTATTAAACCCGCACCACAAAACACAGAGCAACATAACAGCCTCACTGGTACACGAAGCGGTGCTCCGCACCAAAAGTTACGCACAGCAACTTCTTTCGTAAGACAATGCAGTCATGGCGACTACAAAAACATGCAGGGGCTCTGCGGGGAGTGCCCACAGTTTCATGAAAACAGTTACACTGCAAACGAACGAAAGCGGACGCTTCGTCAAGGTAGTCAGAACTTTATTTTTCGGGTACGAAAGCTGTATCGCCAAATTATTTACCTGGATGGAGTGGATTTGAGGGACCGATTGTAGATGCCTCAAAACATGGCGGACGACATGTTAAAAACTGCAATGTAGCATGGGTAAACAGTGACGTCTTATTACGTCATCAGACACCAAATACATAAAAACCTTTTTTTCTGGCCCTTTAAATGCCTTAAGGAAGTATGCGTGACAGCTCTGACCAGTTCAATGAAACACGCGTTTTCGAAAGCCTCGACTGCAAGAGGGCACTTCGACGCTTCACCTCTCGTGGTAGCTTCGGTAGCTTTCTTCGTGAAGTCCAACAAGCGCGGTGCCTCCGGAAATGAAAGAATGGGCGGGAATGGTCATGCCATTTTAAAAAAACAAAAAGGAAGAAGGTCGCGAGTTTCCTACTGCCTTGATTTCGAATATAGTGTTTAGCATTGTGCCTTACGCGAGTTGACAGTGGCTGCAGCAGCACAGTGGAGACTTCATCGTGCAACTGTGGCCGAGATCATGGGTTCGACTGTCGTAGGTTTGGAAGGGGAGAAAATTGCAGAGCACACAAAGTCTTGTACTTCTATGCACAGTAAGGAAGCAGAGATATCGTTCAGTTAATCCCCATCGGTCAATCACTGTATCTCGTAACCGAGATGACGAACACTTGCGAACACTTCGCAGGAAGTTCACCCAAGCAATGGGCGTTTCCAGCACCGATACTAAAGTTTTTTTTTTTTCTTTCGATGTAGAATTTTCTATTACGGTGTCATCAACGGCCCATTTGAGTGCAGTGAATTACAGATTCTACTTTAAGAATCATACTGCCAGACTTTATCATGTGCAATGGGAGGCGAGATCAACAGTTATACCGGTGTCACAAGGGACAATTTCGATCGCGAACGAGCCCGATCGGGACACAATTTCTCCATTGCGATTGCTCCATTAGCGCAGGTTGAGGAAGAGAGCCAATCGCGATAGCGAAATTCGATCCGGGTTGGGTCTGATCGCGATCGAAATGTGCCCTGCGTGACGCCAGTATGCTAACAATCCTATAAGTACCACGTAATAGCCGAGCAAAAAAGAAAAAAAAAGTTAATGTTTTTGTTTTTATTATGCAATTGAAACATGAATTTAAACCGGTGAAAAAAAAAAAAGTTGTTCTAGATATATGTTGCAAGTGGACACCAACGTCATTGTGCATGAAAGCAAAAAAGAATAATGAACAATAGAAAAACACAGGAAAATTTAGTTTACGGTGTTTTCTTGTAAAAATGTTGCATTTATTCCCTTGTTTGTGCACTGCTGATTGATTCAAGTCCCCGTCCTACTATGGCCACTATGTCAAGAGAATAAAACCATGTACACTTTCTAGTTAGGCAACCTTGCGTTCCCTTGTCCAGCATCAAATCCTGCTAAGTTCATAATTGTGACACAGTAACAAAAATAAGCCTTCTTGACTACTGGCATTTAAAATGCACAGAGAAATATGCTTGCAAATTCAGGCCCACCCTTCGAAGTCATTGCGAAGAATTCTCTGGGCAAACTACTCTTTCTTGCCACCCAAAGGGGTAAAGGACAATAGTGCATTCAAGCTTTCTACCTCAAAGAAATTCTGCACCCCACTTCCCATGGTTGTTTTTATGAAAACAAAATAAAAAGGTTTTAATGCTTCAAGTATGTTTCCACATCTCACAAACACATACACACTCACAAAAATAAGGTGGGGAGATAGCAAGATACAAGCACCTAAAATTACAGTTACCTGTCGCACATAATCTTTCTAATGTTCTCTTCTCCGGCATTTGAACTGGAAGCAGACGAGTAATTCAATAATTGAAGGAGAAGTAGTTTAATGACTAGAAAATGTAGAGAGGTTGGTCGGATAATGGGGCATCTGGCCTGCTACTCTACGTAAGGGAAGGGGAAGAGGGGAAGAAAAATGGTCACAATGGGGGATGATAATGGGAGGAACAAATTGAATCAATTATGAATCAATAATTGAATCATAAGGTAAACTTTGGTAGTGCAGAGAAAATGTTGCATAGTCACTAAACCTCAACAGAGGTACGCGTGAAGCATCGGAGAATTTCCTTCCGTGGCAAGTGTGCGACGTCCCAACTTTGAAGCGACCATACTGCAGCAGGCCATACTGGTTTGATCTTTCAGCAACTGTGCAGTGGATTGGCACTGCTTTCGCCAACACTCGCGAGGTAGGACACCTCCAAAGTGCAAACTACATCTGTGAGTTGCTATAACAGTGATGTGCATTGTATTAGCTGTAAAATAATAGAAGAGTGTGACAAGAAAATGATGCAGTTTTAATCTGAATATCCAACAATTTTATTCAGAATTACAATACCTTATCATGTGCAACCTGCAACATGAGCAAGGCATCGCAAGGCACTTAAATGCAGCATGCGTGACTTTAATATGCATGCTCATAGACGGACCGCAAAATACTGAATAAGGCACGAAACAACTTTTGAACACAAGAGTGCCATTCAAAATGGGAAAGAAAAGACTATATAAAACACAAGGAAATAAAACAAACTCAAGTCTCATCATCCAGGAATATAAATTTGCACATGTTGGAGATAAAAAAACTACAAGGCAAGAAAGTGCTAATGGCAATGTTGCATAGAATTTGCATACAAAACTTGGCACTAGTACATTGTGACTAAAGCTAAAGAAACAGCTAACAAATATGTTCAAGAATGCTTAAAAACAGGCCAGCAATTTCTTGACAGGCAAAAGTCATATAAAGTGAAACAGTTAAGGTCATTAATGCTCTTCAGGATTGATATGGTACTCCAAACAAGTAGTCAACATGGTGAGAATCAAAGGCCAACTACAACAAAATTTTGTGTCGCATAAAAATCCTAGCTTCAGATAGTATAAATACAGAGCAGCCTCTGCGAGAGATTTTACGTTTGAAATATGAATGGATGCGTCACAAAAAGGCTCACAAATGTAGATGTTTTTGATGCCAAAACTGAGAAACACAACAGCATTACCGCTCACCAGAAGTGTCGCGCTATCCGAAGCCCACGGCTCCTCAACATGACTTGCAAGATTGGGCGCCACTCTCAGCTGCTTGCAGAACACTGAAATCTCGGAGGCAATATGTTGGTCCTTCGTAACACTTGCCAACTACCAAGTGTACGCATAGTCTGTTTAGGTGCTGCTTAGTGGCTGCCATGAGGAAAACTAGCCAATAACCAGCCCTGCAGTTTAGCCAAGATTGCTTCAGTAGTATAAAAAAAATTAGTACCAATTAAGTCAAACTGAAATTTTCTTGCAGGTGACCCTTAAGAGGAAGCTTTAGCTCGCAGGTTCCAATCTGAATACATGGGAAAGGAAAGAATGTTTCTTCTTTGGCAACCACTGCACCAAATTTGATTAGCTTTGTTGCATTTAAAAGAAAAGTTAAAATCTAATGACTGTTGGTAGCGAGTTTTTGATTTAGATCGTCAATGTTTTTATAAATATTGTTGAAAATTGCAAATTTTCAGAAAACGAGACTAACAAGTTTACAACTCAGTAACTCAGCAATTAAAAATGATATTGTAATTCTGTAAATTTCATCTAATAGTATATCCAAAGCAGACAAATTTGATTAATATACATGGCTCTTAAGTACGCTACTAATATGTAAGTAGCACTTCTGCAAACCCTTTGTAAACAATGTAACAAATTTATGTAAGGTATAAATTATTATATCAAATTTGTCTGCTTTGGATGTTCCGACAAATGCAATTTACAGAACTGCAATATCTGTTTTTGGTGCAGAGTTATGGATTTGTAAACATTGTGCTTTTATGTTTTTCAACCTTACCAATTTTCAACAACTTTTGTAAAAACCTCAGGCCATAACTCAAAATTCTGCTTCGAACAGTCACTAGAATTATACTTTTTCTCTTAAATGCCGTCATTTTCATTAAAATTGGCCCAGGGGTTATCTAAGAAAAGCGTTTGCATGTATTTAAATAGGTGGTGGCGGAGTTAGGGCAGGCTTGCCACGACAGCACTGGGTCGCGGCAAGCTTGGTACAATGTCATTGAAGAAAGTTTAGACCAAATCCCATTTTTATATTTGGACACATGCAAAAAGCAGAAACGTTCTCACTGTGCAATTGCTGAACTGATTCAAATGAACTCTGCAGTACTTAAAAACTGAAAATGTACCAACTGATAAGGGCAAAATTTTTGTTTAAGCTATCAACACTTCAGAAAAAAAAATATTGAAGAAGCTAAAGAAAACCGAGAAGTGCAATAGCTCTGCAAAAGGCTTGTTTAAACAAATCAGCTTGTAAACTTTTTGCAAGTATTTTGTACATTTTCGTTGCACAAGATTTACAATGTAGTTGTACAACATAGTGGTACAATGTAGAACCACATATCAGATGCCAATCTTTCTTGTCCACTTTAGCGCAACAACATGTGTATGTTACAATATCTGTATTTTTGTGTGTGTGTGTGAAGATACAGAGCTGCAAACATTATTTTGAATCAGTTTATAAAGATTCCCATCTTTCATAAGTTCTTAAGAATTGGTTTAAATTAGAAGAATTGCTGGGTTTCACAAGTATTCATACAAAAAAACTAGAGCTGGGCCATAGCTAGGTGTTTGAATTAAGTTTGCTCACATTTCACAGTAATGTGAACACGCGGAACATATTACTCAACTCGTGACACCTGCACTGAGCTGTTAACAATCATTCATGTGAGTCAACTAAGAATAGACATACTGCATGCCGCACCTTTAATTACTAATTTTCATTTTGCTCAAATAGCTGCAGAAATAAACGACAATAATGCATGAACACTGTAGTGCAGAAGCATAAGTCTCTTGCTGCATTGCTACAGAGCTTGCTACACAGTACTTCCCTAGTTATGACAGGGAAATGTCTCTCAAAAAGCATCTGCTGCGCCTACAAATTGCATGTCAAGTGCGTAGCGGCAACAGTGGCATGTACAGTCGACTCGTGCCAATTCAAATTCCTAAGGACCGTTGATTCAAATTGCTAAGAACCACTAATTCTTGTTCAAGCTATCTGAAGTTGAATAAAATAAAGTCCAGAACAGTACCGCAGGTTAAGATCACACAAAGGCATGCACGCACAAAACAACGTACAACACCGGCCACCACCGGGTTCCATGGTATCGAAGAGAACACAACAGAGCCACCACGCATGCACACTAGGGGTGCGATCTTGTACGCGTTCCAATATAGAACGGAGGCGGTCCGTTCCACCGAGCCGCACACGGTTGGTCAGTTTGAACGGTGAAGAACGCCATGACGTCAATTGTGAAGTGATATCTGCTGTCAATCATTCCGTGTTGTCTGCTATCGGACGAACGCAACGGAACGGACCACCAATTTCACGACGGAAAGAACGGACCGCCTCCGTTCGAGTTTGGAACGCGTACAAGATCGCACCCCTGGGCTACTGATCTACGAGTGTGCCTACAGAGTGCAGTTAACCAGAACACAAAATTTACTCCAAGCAGTTAGCAAATCCACCAAGAACACAATGGGCTAACGAAAAACTGTGCAACCGAATTGCTGACACCTACATATAGTGGTGCGAGCCAACATGAAAATCAGCCTGAACAACAAACATAGGTATGCTTCAGCTATCCATGTTTTAGGAATGGCCCCAATTGACTGCTTCCAGCCCAGCTTGTTCTCCGAGAGAATCTGAAAGTCTGAGGTCACCAAAAGAACTTGCTTGAATAAGCTGTTCTATCCAGTTGCCACGATTTCGCTACATGCCGATTTGAAGCTCCGAAATGAAGAAAGGACAATTCAGATGCAACTGAATTCTGACAACCTGTGTAGTCTGATGGCAGCATAACAGCGCATGATCATCTCATGCTTGGAGACTGAAGCACTGCATAAACAATCTTTCATTAGGCTGAGCACCCCAAGGAGCAAACATGACTGCATCCATTCACGTGTGCAATTTAGAAGCTTGACCTGTCTAATACTGAGTGTTTTTCAAAATGCCATCAGATGTGGGAGTCTACTTCCCAAGTTGAAAGACATACATTTGGAGAAAACAAAGGTAAAGATGCATTTGTCATTGTGATAGCAATTGTATGAATCAAGGCATGTGTGCACCGTTGGCACCGCCACTGCGCTCTTGTGGTATCGACAGCGCATGCACAACCTGCATGCAGAGGTTTAGAAGGTTTTCAGAGATACGAGAGATTTGAGGTGCACTTCGCTGGAAAAACGGTGATGCCAAGTGGACACACCCTCCAGCTTCGCTCGATTAGGTCTGCAGTGACGCCAAGGCAGAGTTCTGCCTTCTGCTCCTGGCATGATCATCGTGTGAACAAACAGTAGCTTTCCTCTTGAGGAACAAATGCCAATTAATTTCCATTGGTCTCGCTTCATGTGCCATCAAGGTGCGGCACTTGCCACACTACTGCTGTTCGAGCCATGTGAGGTCGTCATTTCTAAATTCTCTGAAAACATAATGGGCTAACTAAACATTTGAGATCTGTTTAAGTTAACCATTAAGTTGACTTATGTGAGTTTCAATTATTGCAAGTCAAATGTGCATTTATGTGGCCCACATATGGTCCCCGTAAAACTGTGTGATCATGCCCAACAGCAAGGAAAAAATTATTCCAGTATTTTGTGGTCCCTGCTAAGGAACAATGTTATGATTACACAAAGAAAAAGCATGGAAAGAAGGCTGAGCCCTCCAGCACAACTGCAAACACAAATAAACAAACAGCTACGTCGCAACTTAACAATGCCGATGTGAAATCAAAATCAATGACATACACAAGAAAAGTTATTACAAAGGCAATTTTGTCACAGAGCTTAAGGCACAGATCAAGTTGTATGTTTAACCCTTCCTTGTACAAATTTTGTTATTAAAGTAACTCATTCATAGTCTGCACATTCGGCCATTAAAAGAGAGAGGGTAGAATTTGTTCAAATACCCAGCAGAAATTTTCACCACATGTCAAAGACTTCTGTCACGAATTCAGTAGTGTGGACAGCTTATATTTCTTCAAACTTCTGTCCAAAATTATATCACTGTGAAGAAAACTATTTTAAAACTACATGTAACATGCCTTAGGCAGCGAGCACAAATATGTGGTGCACGGGAATAGTCTAAACGTGATAAAACATATGGGTAAATATGTGGGTAAACATGTGTGAAATTTGCGGGAGAACCATCTTATCTGAGACACTAATCCAACAAATCATATAACTGCAGTTGGTGGCACTTATTTCTCAAATTAGCATTGGCCTGTCTTTCTCTGTGTTGGATATTTCACATTAAAGCATTACCATTACTAAAGGAATCGTATGACCAGGAAGGGTTAAACAGCCAGCAAAAACAAACAGTAGGAACCTGAGAAGAATGACAACACAGAATGGAACTTGGTACCTTGCAAAAATCCGCCAAACATTTCTCTATGTTACAGCTTGTCTGATGTCGCAACGTTTTCCATTGTAAAATCTGTATAGAGTATTATCGCAGTAAGGAACGCAGGAGGAAAGAATAGAGTATTCTAAGCTGCAGAAGCAATACCTACAGAGTACACTTAGCTAGACAGCAAAATTTGCTGTAGTTTATGCACACACACAAAAAGAAACTGTGAAAGGCTGTTACATACCTCCATAAGCTACAACCAACTGGCACAGTAGCAGTAACAAAAACAACAGCTCAAGAGGCTGTTAAATCAAAATAAAATGTCTAGCTTATGCACATAATATTAAAAGACAGAACATATCATACAACGTGTATGCTTCAAGCAACAAAAGGTTTGCAGCATCAGTTCTGGTGAAAAAAATACACACATACAACAATGCCATATAAAAGTTAAATGCCTGTACTTTGTCGTACTTTGTCAAGACGTGTGAACATTTTTTCGCCTTTTGAAAAAGAGGTCAAGCCTTTCTAATCACTTTGAAAATGAAAGCAAACTAAGATTACACTCTCTCATTGCCTGAAAGGCGACGCTTTGAAAGTACTGCAAGAGTAGTTTTGCAACGTTGAAATTGCCAAAATTTTTTTTTGAAAGCATGAAACTGTGATAAAATAATACAATATTTAATGTATTCTTCTATGAAAACATGCCACATAGTTGATGCCTCTTCAGTGAAACTTCTCAACATTGCAGCCTCATGCCCCATGCAGTGAGCGGTTCAAGCAAACCACTCCAATAACTCTGTATTGGAAGACATATAAGTGGCACAAAGGAAGAATGTAATAAGGAACTAGTAAAGCTCATAAAATGCATTACTTGGGTGCATATACCTATAGCCTAGTAAAAACAAACACAACAAACATAATGTAAATACATTTCACTAGCACTTGAATACAGATGGTCCCTTGCACACAGGAAACAATTAGTGATGGACACCAATGACCTAAAATGAAGGGCCTTGACAGTGGCATTTCACACTGTTAATTATACAGTACAACTAATTTTTTTTTTTTGCTGAAACATTTGAAATGTTTGAAACAAACTAAACGTTGAAAAGGTTTGAGACAAGTTCAATGAGGGACCATGCACTCATTTAATGACAAAGACAGGCATAGAATATTACGAGTTTAACCTGGCCCAATTAAGCCTTCATCAGAATGTTGCTGCCAAGGCTGGATAATAAAATTTGCAACCTTGCACTCAGCAGCAGAACACTACAGCCACTAAGCCACCACAACGAGCCTAACCTAAGCACTTATGATGCTAATGAAAATGTTTAGTACCCAGATTCATTGCCCTGCTCCACTAAGTGCACAAGTGCCAAGGACTTGCAGAAGAGAAAATGATGGCTGATGACGACTCTAATTGCACCCCTTGTAATATTAAGTATTTGCATACCTTCTATTCCTTTAACTAACAATACCATGCGGAAAAATTAAGCAGGTTTTTGTAATACCACAGTGGCTCAGAGTTCTGAGCCAAGATCTAAATGTGTTAGTAAAGTGACGAACTTAGGGTTGTGATCTGGCCAGGTTTCCAATGAGACGGCCAGTTTTTCCCTCACGGTGCTGGCAGTATGTTCGAACCCTACATCAGCACGCCATTTACCAGGCTTCCGGTTCTCACTAAATTGGCACATCATGAACTGTGTTGGAAGCACTCTGCCAGGCATTCATTGCAGGCAACTCAACTATGGCAAGCCAATTCATTCCCAATTTCTTAAACATTTCACTGCCATATTATACGAAGTTGAGAGACTGAACCATACATCCTTTCATTGCATTTTTCTTCCGAGCTCATAAATGAGTCAAAACTAGTCCTCTATATGTTTCTCTCCAATACGTCGCCTTGGTGATCGCTCATTGTTAGCGCTTGTTGTGATAGCTGGCACAACTCTGCATATCGCCCCTTTTTGTTTTAAATTGCTCGTATTTTTTTTAGATATGTACTTTACACAGAAAACGTGCCCACCCTCCCTCTTCCTGCTTCTTGATGCCGGTTTATGTTTTCAGCGAAGGTGACAGCCTTAAGTGAACTCTGTGGTGTACAACAGTCAAAATCAAAATCTGACTTGAATTTGTTCAAATATAAATCAAAATAACTTGAATTTGTTAATGTCATTCAAACATGAAGAAAACATTTTGTTTCTACTAGCAAGCTGGTTCTATAGAATGATTACGAGGCTACTAACAGCATGTTAATAGTGTCCAGGCTAACAGGCTGTAACTTACGATGTGCTACAATACTTGCACTAATCAGCAGGAATAAGATGTTTAAGTATGCTTTTGGGCTATGCACTTGAACCTGTGAACAGCCTCGCCTCGGTGCAGCTGCTTGGCATTAATAATTTCAAGCACAATGTTCTGCAGTCAGTGAAGTCATAGTTAACAAGAGAAAGAGACCAAAAGGAAACACCAGGGAGGTTAACCAGGTTGAGCCAGGTTGGCTACCCTGCACTGGGGAAGGGGGAGCAGTTAAGTCAAAGGGTACAGTTGACTAAAAGTGAGGCACACAGTCTGTAAGCTTTTGAAGACAACTATATTTAGATACTATTGATATATGTGTTTGGTAGGAGTTTACAGTAGAACCTCGTTGATACGATCCCAATTTGTACAACTTCCTGGGGGCGAGATTCGCAATCTACAACACAAATAGTTACCCAATAGTTACGCTTATTTTTCACTGGTTAATATATTCCGGAAAAACTTTATCATTAGGCACCAATGTTCAGTACATCACCAAACAGCAATTGTATGATACATTCTCCAGCCGCTAAATTCTTTGTGAACAAGAAAAGGCACGAGGCGCACAATCAAGAGCAGTAGGTGCCCGTCCCGGCAGTTTCCCAGCAGTGCTTTCCCGCCTGTGTCACGTGAAAATGCCAGCACGCACTCAGTTTCCTTCTTGCTACCAGCCAATCTCCTCCAGGGTTGCCACATGTTGCATTCACAGCTATTGCCAGCAATGCTATTGTGATAAGCATTTTGTTTCACAACACGTTTGGCATAGCGCAATTGGAAGTTACTGCGCACTTTTAATAGGCGATAACCCAAATGCGCCACCGAGCCATTTCCTGCAATAGGCAGGCACGAAGTGAGCAAAGCTGCCGACTTGGGCCAAATTCGAGGAGCTTAAATGTAAGCTTGCGGCAAGAATGCCAATGTGCGTCTCATGCTGTAACGATTCACGCTACGTTTCGCATTGCGTAGATGTCAGCTACAGCAGTCTAGCAAATTTTACCGACTTCGGGTTATACATTCTTTTGGTTAGCATGTTTTTTGCAACTCTTTTTCCTAAATATACGAACGAAGTTCTACTGTACATACAGGATTAAATAGTGTGGTACCTGCTTCATTTATGATATTTTGGCTCTCTATCCGTTTGGTACATAGCCTTCTTAAAAACTTTGGGCTAAAGAAAGAGTGAGACAAACCTCGTACAAATGAAAACTTGCTGAATACACTGAATGACTCCAAGGCGTCAGAGGTGCATCACTGTTTCACACATTTACAATATATATGTAGTGGTAGGAAAGCGTTATATTGGTCCCATAGCAACATAAACAAGCTTTGCAAGAACCCCTGCCTTGAACTTTTCGTGGCATGTCATTATGTGGTATTGCATTGAAAACTGACCTACGCATGCGTTTCATATAAAAACTTGATACTGAGAAAGGAAGTCTTACACTGAAATTTATCTGCCTTTGAACCAACAGAGGAGACTAATGAGTGATGATATGGAGGTTCTGTTTTAAGCTGCTGCTAAAAACGGTATCGCTGCTAGTAATAACGGGCCAAAGTTACCTCGTTCATCCACTTGAGGACACAGTTAAACTTCATGTAAGGTATAAGGCGCAGAACAACGCCCGATTGTGGAGACGGGCATGGATTGGTGTCACAGCATTTCTGGTGCCCATCCTGACAATACAGTAAAAGCTCGTTAATTCGAACTTCAATAATTCAAATTTATGTATAATTCGAACTGTACGATTTGGTCCGGCCAAGCTCCATAGAAGTCTATGTATAAAAAAGTCTGTTAATTCGAACGCGAGAAGGTTCCCTCACGGATAATTCGAACTACGCTCGCCTGGCACACGGCCAGAGAAACACGCCTACTGCCTACACACAAGGCTGTATTGCCTCCGAAACGGAGAGAACGGCGAGAAAAGGCAAAATCGGAAAAAAATCTAACCTGCACGGGGTCAGCCAGAAGCCAGCGGCGGCTGCCGCCTCTCCATTCTACGTAACCTCCGAGACTTCTTGCCCGTTGCGAATCCCGGAGGCTTTAGAAATCTTGTACAGCTGCTAATGTTGTGCGGAGATGGCACGGAAAGCGCCAAAACACAGCGAATCAAGTACGTCGCAGCTGCGCTTGCAATCAAGAACCAACGAATCAGGGCCTTCGCCACCTTCACGTGTTCAGCGTCTTTGTCTCGGCAGTCTCCATCGGTTGTGCACCTCTGTTTTCAGATTAGGAGGTATCGGCCATCGCGATTCATTGTGATGGTGTTAAGCCTCGGCTAATGTTCGTTTCGGTGGACATCGGTGGTGGGGCACAGTCGGACCCAGAGCTTCGACTTGAAGATGGCGTGTGCCCGCAGCAAACGCCATCACTTTCTGACATGGTCTACTGCTTCCAAATCGCAGTGTACTGTTGCTATCCTTCACTTTCGTTAGTTCGAACTTTCGTTAACTCGAACTCAAGCGGCTTCCCCTTGCGGTTCGAATTAACGAGCTTTTACTGTACATATTGCAACAACATGGAAGATAATATACCCCTATTACATACCAGCTGCGATCATCATTGAAGTCAGTCTGCAATTACCTTTTCAATCATGATCGAAGTATGAATTCTAAGTGAATATAGCAGGACTGAAGGCAAGCATGCTTGAAAATGACCACGTCATAGCTCTGAATATGCATTGGCTCAACCGTAACCGAAAGTGCCCGTGTGATAGGGATGGAACGCTGACAGGAAGTGCACTGGATCATAAGTTTCCTCTGTTGCACTGACTTCTGCTGGTTAGCCTACCGGCAAGCACCAGAAGTGACGCCCTTGATACCGGGGAACCAAAAAACATGGCCCACAGTGAGCTTGGAGCAAAGGGAGCTTAAGGCAGCCTAGTGGCATCCGCAAGCCTTGACGACCATATTCTTGTAACGCTTGAGGATGACGTTGGAATTGTCATCAAAGTAGAGCACCATGATGGCTGAGAGGCGGGTGGGTGCGCAACAAGGTTTGGGTGCCTGCACAGGATCCACAAGATGAACGAGGGTCTGCACAATGGCGTGATTGGTGGCATTCATGTTGAGCGGGAACGAGCACTCCCCATCACAGTAGAAGGCTGTGTACCCATCAGGCGCTATGATCCAATCCTGTACACACAGAGCAAGGGAAGAGGGGTATGGGTAAGCAAATTCTTTAACTGTATACAGTACTGACTATTTGTAATGTAACCACTTATGGTACAGGACTGGCTATAACGCAGTCTTTTCAGACTCCTGGTTTGCACAAAACTCAGCATACATGCATACCACTTATAGTTCAGCCATACAAGACAAAGCACCAGTTATAATGTGGCTGCTGGAAAATCCTGCAAATAAGCAAGGTAGTGAATGTGCTTCTCACAGAGGTGTGCCGGCCAAGTGGTGGAGAGCGACGAGGGTGATCCAGAGGAGGGTAAGGAAGCATAGAGTGAACAAAGAAAGAGTGGGTAAATAAATAGGGAAAGACCACAGTGGCCATGTGCTGCGGGCATGTGGGAGTTGCCTAGAACACGAAGAAGCACTTCCTCTGGCCACTTATTAGCAACTAGTGCTCTGCATCGAACGCTCATGCATTGCCACTGTTTGGCTCTTCACTTCATTTGCAGAAAGTAAATACAGTTTTTTGCGACTCCAACTTTGCGGAAAAATTGTTTCCAGAATTTTACTGTATGTTGTGCTTTATTTAAATTATACCTATTCGAAATTTTATGATGATTGAGGCCGTGAGTACTTTTTGCATTCGCCCAGTGCGATACACGTCGTTGTGAAGTGCAGATATTATGCGTGCGGCTCTGACTCCGCTGTCGGTTTAAGTAGTGTTTTACAAATTTAGTTCAGAGCTTTGAGGCTTTATGTCCATGCACTAGCTTTTGCCGTTCCTACGAGTATGCATACATAAAAACTTGGTAGGTGTTTGTTGCGGCTGGTCACCACCACAAACCCAAATTCTGCTTCAAGCACACTGCCGTTAGCCGGCGAGCACAATCTCACGTCTGATCTCCATTTGATTGCCTACAGATACAAACATATATAAGGCGACCCTTTCTGCGACAGCATGGCGTGCGACACCACTGCCAGCTAGGCCTAACTGACTCTGCCTCATTGGAAGTCAGCGACTAAATTAAAGGTGCTTTGATGCCGAGTCAATGACAGTGAGGTCACAGGTGGCACATGCAACACTTTAATGGCAGCAACTCAGTTCGCAGTAGCCATGTTTTTGAAATCGCACATGCGGATCAATTTCAAGAATCGTACGGTGTGTGGAACTTCGGTCACCATTCTACATTGGTTCCGTGGAGCTGGTGGCAGTGCCGTGAGAAGTCCGAATAATCATTTGTGTGCTTCATGCGAAGACTGCAAGTCCTCATAAGTTAACGTTTCAAGGTACGTAAATTTAGAAAGACGCTAACATCCCAGTCGCATGCTTCCCTGGCCTATGGGCATGGTTATGGCACACTTATTTTTGCGTTCACAAATCTCAGACACACACTGCTGCTTGGTCTACATGTTATGCTCGTGTGCAGCCTTTGAAAAATGCTGTTTTGCTCACAGAGTGGTACTGTTGATGGCGTGGACATTTGTGACTGTGGTGACTTACACGTTATATGCAGTCTACAATGTACCAAGCAGAAAGTTCCAATTATCAATAAGGTGATAAATAAGCATAGCTGATATCCTCGTGCTCTGCTTTGCAACAATACACCAACCAGCAAAGATTGAGGACAAAAGAGCAAGAATGCTAAGGAAGCATCAACAAACCATCCCACATATCAGTAGGTATGGCACTAATAATCAAACTTTCTATGCATGCCTAACAGTAGCAGTGTGACAGCCGTTCAAGCAATTATTGTTCATGCTGTGGCCACACGAACTGCACTCATCTTTTGCATGCCACTTACATACAAGCTACAGTGCCTGAATATTTGCTTGTTAATACATTCCTACATATACTGGGGGCACATTAATCAACTTACCTGCCAGCCAAGATCTTTAAAGCTGACAAACAAGTCTCGCTTCTGGCAGCTGTTTCTTCGTCCAGGTGGTCGTGTGTCTTGAATAGAACAGAAAGCAAAACAAAAATTATATAACGAAAAAAACAAAAATGCTGGCTCCATGAAAGTGGTTTACAAATGGGCGAGCAAATGACTACACATCAGGCCACCATCTAAGAACAGGTTTCTATGGTTTCAAGGTTCCAGCTCATCATTTTGAGATTACAATATAATGCTACGATGAGGAAGAATGTGTGGAAAAACGTTTTCAGGGGTACAATGGCAGTTTTAAGCCCCACACCATTATTATCCATTTGCTGGTCCAGCGACAATATTGTTCCCAAAGTTCAGGCCACTGCTGAGGCTTCTCACCAATGTGACCGCTGATCAAATCTCAATGTGGGCGATGACTGATGAGCCCAACACCCTTCACTGCCCCAAGAATTAATATTGAAGCATTCAATTTTGGCCTGGCTTCCTCACAGCAATGCTGCTGAGATTACTGCCACCTTGTGTGGATGGGGGATTACATATTGAAGTAATGATGCCGTGAAACTGAAGCAGCAAGACACTACTGCTTAGTCTCAATATGAGCTGCTGGTAGTAGTACTTGTTATACCATCCCTAACAAAGGCATTGAGGCACAATGTAAGATAACAGATAACAGAAAAAGAAATGACATAAATAGCACCAGTTAGCACCATAAATAGCTCTTTCTGACATCTAGGATCAACATTTTACTGTAAAATACTGCGGAAGCGCTTACCCCACTTTTACTGAAAAGTTGGTTAATCTAGTTATGGCCACTTGTCCGGTCGAAGCAGTAAAAACCAAGATGGCGGCCAGCAAAAAACTTAGAGGCAGGGCTACGGTGGCTACAGAATCAAAGAAAGCATGTTTATTTTCAAATGGTAAATGATGGGGTACACTAGCGCCTACTCATCGTCACTGAACCCAGTGAACAACTCTTCCGAGTCAGTGCAATAGGAGGTCAATGCATTTCTCGCTGACACTCGCGCGACTTCAACAGACTATGGGCTCTCTGGTGCCTGCAAGTCGGTTATGCAAGTGCCCATCCTACTGGCGTCCAACGCAACACTGATCCCACACCCCTCGAAGGATTGCGCAACCGACTCTTCAGACACAGCAGCCCAAGCTGTCGACACGAAGTTCAGCACGTCTTGGCACAAATTCTTCCAGAGGTTCCCTTTAGCAGTTGAGGTGCTTTAGAGCGTCATACTTGGGAGTCCCACTCGCGGATTCTTTTTCTGTCTATCTTTAAATGCCGAGAGGTGCAGCTCAAGTTATTTCCCCACACGTGGTGCCACTTGACGACTTCGATCTTCTTGGCGAAAGTGTAAGAGTGCATCGTGCGGCTAGACGATTGCACAAGAAATGTGGGAACAGCGGCTGCATACATGCTTTATTAAGATGTGTCACAAAAGCCCTGCAACCACTGGGTTTTCTTTCAAGGACTGCTTATTGTCACTCTGCATTATCTTCACCCCCATTGGTCTTTCCCTTTCCACTGCAAGAAAGCGAATATCTCCGTCATCGCCCCTAGCGGTCCTATAGCAACTACAGTGGGGTGAATATTTCAGCTGATGCTGGTACTTTGGAGGTGAGCATTTAACATATAATTTTCAGAATTCTGAAGTTTTGGAAATGCTAATACTGAGTGCTTGTGCGAAACTGGGCGCTTCCGCGGCATTTTACAGTAAGAATCAATGTTTCAGGATCAACAGAATGCCCATTGGGTGCTTTGGCGCAGCTAAGCCAGTGTTGTAAGGTGGCCAGTGTCCCGGAGAGCCTGTGTTCTATTTGCAGCAGAGAACATACAAGAATGTGCTTATCATCATATTGTCAAATTATAGGTAAAACAATTGCTATCTGGATCTATTTTTCCTTTCTCTCTCTCTCTCTCTCAGTGCCAGCAAAGTTCTCAAGGCATAATTTTGTGAACTCGCAGTGTGCACGAAATGGTGAATGGGAAATTGCTCAAATGAGCCATTTGACAGAAAGAGCATCAGTGGCGCTCATTCCGCCATCTCCTTTTTTGTTCTATATGTTATTTTACGTCGCTCCACATTAACTTGTTTAACTATGAACCAACTCGCCCATCATAGTGCCTTGTTATACTATCCCCTTCACCCAGCACCCATGTCCCTGCCTGTACCTGTTGAATGCAACTTAATATTGATCTGCTGCTACACAAAGATCACATGAACGAGTGTGACTCGAAGCCCAGCCTGCCCCGCCTGGCCAGTCCTCAATACAACTTTAGCAATTTCAACATGAGCAAGAAAGCATCAGAAGTTATCTGAAAATCATCAGCCATCACTGTCACCAGCCACAACCAGTGAACAAAGCACCAGAACTGCTCCTCATAAGTCCTTGCCACGAGAAAGTTCTGTACCTGCTCATTACACACACTGTTGCACCTCTATCTACTGGCTTCTCATCTGCTCACCACCACCATGTATATAATTGACTGGAACAATGCTATATTTGAATAACTCATCCAAATTAGGCTGTTTACAATCAAAACAATTTTTTTTAAACTGTCAGCTCCGAAGTGCTGGGACAAACTAAGTCACCACGTAACCTACTTCCCAACAACAGCTAATGAAGGCCACTAGAGGCAGCCTAAGACATACTTCTGTGATTTGACTAGCCAGTAATGCCGCCGTGCAGTGGCCACTGCACATCATTTGTTGCCATGCATGGATGACAGAAGCTTCCACTTGCAGCAGTTCACAGACTTCCTGAAGTTAATCCCCAGCTATTGTGATGTCAACGTTCAATTCTATGGCAAGACCAACCCCTATCCCAGTGCGTAATCTGCCTAGTGCATCAAACACTTAAGGAAAGTGGCACGCCATCTGAGGCCCTCAGTAGAAAAAGAGCTCAAGAGAGTACAGAAGCTACCAGCAAAGTGCAGTGCTACTCCAGCTGCTATCACACAGGGGAAGCTCATTGCTGCTGCACTCTAGAAGCATAAAACACAAGGTTGCTAAGTCACTTCATGGCCCCTCTGGAAATTAGCAGCCTAAGCCAATAATCCAACAAACAGCCTCAATCTTTCAGAAGGCAGAGAGAGGTCACAGCAAGATCCCAGAAAGATCACTGCAATTCAACAAAAGCATGCAGGCAGATGCACTTGCCAAGCTTTGACTATTTTCTTCAAGCCCATTTAAACCCAAAGATCGAACATGTAAGACAAGAAATATATAAAGCTGAACTGGCCAACACCATAGTAGGAATGAAAAGTTGGTCTAGTTATTCCTGACTGAGACTGTACTATAGGAAAATGACAAGTGAGAAACAAAACGAGAACATGATGATAATAACACTATTTCAGTGTAACAAACAAAATACTCAGGAAATTTTTAAGCACTGGCTGTTGCAGTAGATTTCACGCTCGATTATGCCAAGACCATATGTCAAACACAGATTGAGTGAGCTATGGCTGCCAAATTTACAGGCTCCTACCTTTGCAACAAAAATTAAGCAACACTGATTAAAGTACTTGGAAATATGGTGTCCAGCTCAAAGACCAGTCCAAGACATAAGAAACCCATTCTATTACCTAGAACTTCTCATGAAACTCTCTTGTTAGCCAGACAAATTCTGTGTCAGTCATGTAGTTTTCATTATAGTGGATGGTAGTGTAGGGTACGTGTGAAAACTACACTGTTGGGGCAGCACAGCTTTCCTAGAGATGACCTGAAGTAAGGGCATACCAAAGTATGGGTTCTTTTGATGACGGTCAGGGTAGCTGACGTCAGCACTATGGCGCTTGCGGGTAGCTCGAGGAACACGATGGCGACGACGGCCAGGGCCCCCATCACGCAGGAAGGCCACCATGAATGGTTGCAGGTCACTGCGGCCCCCTGACCCTACTAGGCCCAGATCATGTGGGTGCAACTCATGGGGGTGCATATTGTGGCCTGCACATAATTTCGTTTGTCTTCTATTTAAACAAGAACTCTGGCAGCTTTTTTATCCACAAAGAGCAACTTTTTTGTCTTAGGTACCCATGCAAGAGTGACATGGATAAGAACAAAATAAGCAACGGGACAGGTTCAGGATGCTTTTTTTGCACTTCCTGTTATGCATAAGACACATCACATATTTTGTATAGAAACAGCAGAATTTTAGGTAAGCAAAAGAAAGAAAAATCAGAGAAATGAAAGTGAACTAGCAACTCTGAAATACATCAGTGATAATGTCAAACATGCATGTTTTTGGAACAGGAGTGCTAGTGACATCATGAGGCAATGTGCTCAGCTAAATAGACTTGCTCTATGAAGGTTGCACTGCTGCCGAAACCTCTACACCAGCGGGTAAATTGACCACAATTACCATTCGTACTAAGAGTGCAGGACATTATGCACAACGGTTGTTGCAGTTGTTTGGCAGCTTTGCATAAAGCTGGCACCTAGCACTGCTGCTCTCATGTTCATTTCACAGCCCGCAAGCACAAGGTTCCCAGTGGCTATATTCTCAACTGGTCATTTTGAGGAATACTTTCACTTTTGCATGCTGCGACACCACACTCGGGCAATGACTATACAGCCTGCTGGCTGAGTTGGTCAGAATCTGCTGAAAGTGATGATGCTGTCCACTTTCCGTTTCGAAACCAGTGCCATAACTACCACAAAGCATGTGAAAGTTACCATCAACACTAATAGCTATGACATCGAAGCATGTACATAATCAACTGCACACCAATAAACTTCTGCTCTACTCCCATTTGTTGTCTGCTCATCTGTTTGCTCATCTGCTTGCTTGTCTGCTTGCTCGTGTACTTGCTCACAGTGTCACTAGGGGCCTCAGCACCTTGGCTTTCCATAGTCTCGAACCCATACCTTCAGCCATATTATCAGATGTCCCCAAACACCATACATAGTAGTCCCTAAAGTGATCAACCTAAAACCCAGCACTGGTAGAAATTATGTTTGAGATTCTGAATGGGCGAGTTAAAATATGATCTGAAGAAAAGCTCAACGACTCTCAGTTTCAGTGTCTTGATTAAGAGTGTAATAAAAGTTGATTATGTTAGCCTTATTCGATGCAGGACTTGCTACTTCAGATGGGATGATGAAAATTACTTGAAGATGCCAAAATGATTTAAAAAGGAGATAACAAACAGGAAATATCCAAATTAATCATGCTGAGATATCAAAAGGTAAAAAAAAGGAAACTAAGCCCCAACTGGTGTAAGCAAAGCAGCAGGGCTTTCATGGCTCTGATTGCATCTCCAATTTTTCAAAAAGCCTAAAGAAATTACTGATCTGGTTTTCCACACATGTAATCAAGTAAAGACTTCGCTGCTAATGGCGCGGTGGTATAGCAGAAGCACTGTCTTCAACACACAACCAAAGTGTCCAGGAGAACATATTGCACACAACTCATTGAGATCCATAAACTTCAAGTTTTCGCAGTCGCCCTAGTTGAGGGGGGAGCTGCATGAATGCTGTAGGACACTGTTGATAACATTTTAATGGACCTTGTAAAAAACATTCAAGAGCCATGAAGGCATCAGAATGAACAGTCAAATCGGTTCATCATCGAAGTTGGCCTTCATGGCTTCCCAAATTCAGGACGGATAATGGCAGATATGTAGAGATGTCAGCCTACAAATTTACTCACTGAATCAGGCACCAACACAAATTTAAAAACACCAAGTCATACAGCTAAATTTTAAAGTCCAACTAACTTTCAAATAACATTGTGTCACAATTTGGCAATTCTCTTAGGCTCTCAGTTCAGCTGCCAGTTTGTTGCTCTTCAGCAACTTTCATAAATAGTAGGTATTAATTCGAGGGACTCATATTAACAACATAAATAATGACTATAGTCAAGCTGTAAAACTTGGACTGCATTCAGCAGCAGGCTCAATGAAATGTACACAGCAACAACATGTCAAAACCTTTATTAAGGTGCTCACCTGATGTTCTGCAATGAGTTTGCAAAAAGAGACCCATGTTCTCATTAGGAAATGCTACCCAAGTCAGAAATGGGTCAGTGACGTTAAAGGTAAGCCACCCATGAGTCTTTTCATCTATTGTAATATTGTCCACGTGTTGGAGTACAACGTCTCTGCACAAAAACAATGACACAATCAATTAATCAATCAATCAATCAATCAATAATTCAATCAAAAGCTTTTCATTGCCATACGAATTGTGAAAAGAAACTTGACTAAAGCCCACAATGCCTTCTGTAAAAAGCAGCTAGCAACACCAACTAGTACAGAGAGACACAATATACAAGTACAAAATCTTTAACATTATTTATTAAGCTAGAAAATAATGTAGTGGTAATGAGAGTCTAAACAAGGCAAGATGTAACTATGACAATAACAGAACTGGTAACTTTACCATCTTCAACAAGGGTTTCATGGTGTGCATGACGTGGCATCTAGCCAGGCAATAGGCATGACAACATTTCCTTTGAATTATTTATCTTGTAGTGACCTATAGACAGCAAACCAAAAATTCAGCTAGCTGACAAAGTCTTGCTAGCTAACATTTTTATAAGTTACAGCACATATTGCAGCAGTGAAAATAAAGCCCAGCAGTAGTGAAGACATACCGATACTAGAACCAATTTTGAGATACCAGCACTAAATTATGCTATTAAATAGTTTGCCCTAAAACTTCTGTCCCAAAGCACAACAGGAAGGCTTGCAAAGAAAAGAATGATAGTACGCCACTGATTTTTTAAAAACGAATTTCATGGGAAATAATTAAAAATCAGCATTAGTACCAGCATTCCAAAGATAAGTGAGATATGGCGTAAGAAACTTATTTGCTGATGACGACTTGATGAAACCGGAGACATTTCTTGTATGTAGATACACTCAACATGCTATTCTGGCAAATTTTTTTTGTTTGCATGTAAAGGAATTAGAACTTGCTCCATACTCAATTTTGATCCCATGCCTAAGTACGCTGATCTCAAGCGTGCATGCGTGGTCCGCTGGCAAACTACTGGCTGCAGCCTCTCTGTAGATGTTGAGTTCCGCCTTTAGAATTTTCTCCTGTGGCGATACTTCACTGACGTCAAACCAAAACCGTTTTTCGTTGTCATGGCGTAGGTGAGGTGAATGGTGATGGGCTGTAAGGCAAACAAGTAGTTGCAAACTGTAGGACGAAATGTGCAAGGATACAGAAGCATGTGAAATGACATAGCGCCACGAACACTTCTATTACGCACAAACTTAAGTAAGAGTTCAAGAATAAAAGCATGTTTTATGCATGGAGACACAGAAAAGCAAGAATTATATTTGAGATGGTAAGATTGAGAAAAAAAAGGCAGGAAGGTCAATGAAACAACCATTCAGTTTACTACCCTACCCACGGGGAACAGGGTTTAAGAGATGAAAAAAAGAAAGGAGAAAAAAAAACACCGAGGGTTCCACTTCATCTGGAAACACGCATCGACACTGATTTGGTTACTGAGGTCTGCAGTTTTCAGGAACTGCAGCAATTCGCATGTTACTTTTTGAGACTGGCATATTGGCAGGGAGACTCAGCTGATGATTTATTGTATGTACACCCGGCCACAAGATACTACGGACCATGATATCTGAGAAAAAGCTGAATATCTTCGCAACCTCACAACACAGCCTGGTATTTGAGTTTTGGGCCTCGACTAGAATATGCTAACATTGTGGTATAGTTTTACTGGCTACTGCGACAGGCTGCTCGGGAATTGAGCGTTTTCTGAGATCTCGTGGTCTGTAAACATTAGTGGCCGGGTGTACATTCACCCCATTTTAGAGTTTCGTTGCGTGTTATTTTCTGGAGGTTTTATTTATGAACTACGCCCTCTCGTTCTTTTAGAATGCAAATGATTACGTCTATGTCTTGATCTCCCAAAATTTGTAGCAAATATTCTTTATCACGAAGCTGACCTGCCTTCTTTTAAAACTCGATTTTGGATATTGACAGTACAAACATCACTGAACAGCTGCACTTCTTACCAGAGATGCGCCTACTATTTGCTCATTTGAAAGCCGACTGCACTTTTTGAGAATCAATGGTCTCGACTGCATTGTCCCAAGGTAATTTTTGTGCAGAAGCAATTAGAACCATTACAAGTATTAATCTGTGATGTGGTTTTCCCAAATTTACCTACTGTGACAGTAAGCAGTGAGTTTGATGGTAAGTGGAGTTGATGGTTTGATTTCTTAACAACGCTAAGTTTCTACTTATTAGATACCTAAAAGGTATTTAGATTACCACCTTGAGAACCTCCGAATAAATACAGTAATAGCCACAAATGCTTATGTTAGAAAAAAATTATGGGGTTTTACGTGCCAAAACCACAGTCCAATTATGAGGCACGCCATAGTGGGGGACTCCAGAAACTTAAGCCACCTGTGGTTCTTTAACGTGCACCTAAATCTAAGTACTTGGGTGTTTTCACATTTCACCCCCATTGAAATGCTACCACTGTGGCCAGGATTTGATCCCGCAACCTCGTGCTTAGGAGCCCAACGCCATAGCCACTAAGCAACCACAGTAAGTACAAATGCTTCTGTCAGTGAAGAGAAGGCAGAAGTGGACATTGTTTCACCATCATTAAATTGGTCTTTCTCTCTTCGACTGCCCGACTTAACACCAATATTTCAGGCAGAGTTATTGGCGATCATTCTAGCTCTATGAAAACTTCCTACATCTATTATCTTCCGCCGCAACCACAACTGGTTCTTAGTCCATTTTTTCTGCTCTAACAGTGCAATATTCACCTACCAGTCTTCGAAAATGTTATTCATCTATCTCCCAACATTTCCACTTTATCTATTGTATGGGTGCCAGGGAACACAGAACTCACTTTAAACACGCCAGCAGATGCACTAGTAGTGGCATCTTTAAAGTCTGGGTACTGAGGATCCTAAGACCTTTGGCATACACAACATCCGCAAGAGTTTTGAAATTTTCTGTCCAAGAAAAACATGTCAATCCATGTGTATTAAATAAGACCAATCCTCAGCACCTTACATTCCTTTGGCACAGCAGATGGTGCGCAGCAAGAAAACTTGAAGTTTCATTTATGGAAATGCGTTGTCGAAAACCAGTGCTTAATTTTTATTACCACAGGTCTAATTTGGGACCTTCCCCTCAAGGTTTTTATTGCAGTGAACCTAAAGCTATGCAGCATTTCTTTATAGCGTGTCACAGGTTCTATGTGCATGGAAAATTACTTGTACAAGGTCTCTTTCGCTAACTTGGATTGGTCATTACGCTTCCTGTGATACTGTCTCTTGGGGCGTTGGCACTAGGACACTGCAGTAAGGATGTATGTGATGCCATATTTAATTTTGTAAGTGAAACAAAGAGACTGCCACATTAATTTTTATCCTTTTATTTTCCTCAAAATGAAAACAAAAATATGAACTTAAAATTTTAAAATTATATAGCATAAAAATGTGAATGAGATATTTAATATCTCATTCATAAATTACAAAATTCTATTTAAGTATTCTTCCTTTTTTACTCACACTGCCTGATTCATTGCCGATCCCCCATAGTGGATTAAGCCATACCAATAGGAGCCGAACCCAATCAAACCAAATGTCGAGCAAAGATAATGACGATGAGCCCAAAGTGTGGTGTTACATCTCAATACAGCGATGAGCATTCCTTGGATGTTTCCCACAAGGCGGTCCTTTCATCAGCACATGCCCAGACTGTGATGAATCCCTATGTAAGCCCCGTTTACATGAATGCGACAGTGGCGCATCGCATTTCCAAGCGCATTTGGGAAGGCGATGCGACGCCGTTTACATGTAGCGCCTTAACTCTCGCAAGAACGTAGCGCCACATGGTGTCGTAGAAGGGAAGTGCAACTTCCCTTCTACTGGTGTAACTTTTGATGTAACTGGTTTCTGGTGTAACTGGTTTCCGGTAGTAGGCCGAGTGCACGTTGGTGGTTGAGTGCCGAGAAATAGACAGTTTTAGTTAAGCATACGCAACCTATAGCGTACGCTATACGCTATAGTGTAGCGGACGCAAAGCCGTGCACGTCTTTTGCAGCTTTAGTTGTCCAGCGAGGTCTTTGGATCTCAGAGGCTATATGCCGATGTTGCGGCTATTTTCCGACTCTAGCGATAGGTAGCGCTGACATCTGGAATGTTTCTTTCATTAGGCTTCGACTCGTTCGAAATGAGAAGCGATCTCGAAAACACCACAAGGGTATCCATAATACTCTGTCGTCGAAGCGGCCTGAGACTAAGCGAAAGCCGTTTACACAATCATTTGCTGCGAACGAAGTGCATTTTACAAAAGCAACGCCAAATTCAATTCGAAGCGGGCAGCAGGGAACGCCGCCATGTTGATGGTGAATTCCTTCCCATCATTCCTAATGCGACGATCCTGCGTTTACATGCTCCGCGAGAGTCGACTCGCGCCCGTAAATCTACCCTCGCCTGGCGCATTAATGCGATGCGCCTTCCTAGCGCATTACTGCTGTTTACATGAATGTGATGCGCTAGAAATGCGATGCGATGCGACACTGTCGCATTCATGTAAACGCGGCTATAGACTGTTATGTGCAAACAAAGGAGTTCACTTCAAGGCAACAACTTCCACCCTCTATGAGGAGGGTAACTACCACGAAGATCACTCTACGTGAACCTGACATGCTGAACTAATTGATGAAAGGGCCCAACATCGAAGTCTACCATAGGAATCGCTTCGACCTGGGATTCCCAAATTGCTACGCACTTGCGCTATATGCAGGGTTGAATGTGCAACATAGGAGTCTGGCGGAACGGTGCAACATCATGGGACGGATTTTGCGACCGATTTGACTATTGTGATTAGCCGAGATATAGTCATCAGGCTCACTAGTCTAGTCTCCTAAGGAAAATAACTGTTTTAAACGCGGAGACTTTTGGTGCAGTGGAGGTGTGCTGATGTGTCCTTATGTGAATTCAAGACGTTTAATATGCTCCTACATGGAGTGGGCTTCCATAACTGGAGCCAGTGTAAATAATGTAAAATAAACACTTGTTCCTTCATTCCTACTACTGGATATACTCATTAATGAGGCTGGGGGATTCCTGGTCTAAGTGCTACCCCAAAACGCAACAATGGGGACGGCGTCTGTGTGGGCACAATGTGGTCCAATGAGTGGTGGTGGTGGTTCGAAGGTGTGGTGGCAAGATGAGTGAAAGCAAGCAGAGGGAATGAGAAGCAAGATGGTGGCTATCAGCCAAGGAGACCCCAATGGTTCCGAGCCAATGCAAACAGCACAAGCAATGCCACATTTGTTCATCCAAATCTACCTGAATAGAAAGTACCGTGAGTGCACCAGTAGTCTTTATATTGACTTTTAACTTGCGTTAGCTTTAACATTAGTGGTTCATGTATGAACTCGCAGAACTGTGGATTGTGGTAGAGGCCATGTTGTTAGCCTGTTATGCATTGCTCATCAGCATGCTATGTTCCATTACCTCCGTTTTACTGTAGACAAATGTGTGTGTGTGTGTAACAATGCTGTTCTCCAACTCTGGCTCTTGTGTCCATCTTTCGCTGGATTGCACATCGGCAACGAACGTCTGCTAAAAAACATTACAGCCACATTTATGAGAGTTGATGGGTTTAAGATGATGAAGAGCTTCGCAGTTGATGATGGACTGAACGCAGGACCAATGCCTTTCAGCTGACTTTCAACAACCTTGAAAGTTCTTGAAAGTCAGTGCTTGTGGTGTTGTCCTCTCGTCTTGTGTCTCGACTACGTTTTGCACTATAAGCACCAGGATGGTAAACCAACAAGCCCAAGCTGCTATTCTAACAGTGTTTACTACAGCATATGCTATGTAACATAAGCTACGTTGAATGTTAAAATGCATACAGCTATGCTTTGCACAATCCTAGTCCAATTTAGCCAAGCAAAATATTTGTATAAATGTCATTTTCTTGAAATGCAGGTTTATATGTGATCTTGATTTTTTTTTCAGAAACAATAAATTATTTGCAATATTTTTTTCATTTGCAGTGTTTTGGAGTGCGTGCTATCGTCATTGGTCCACTAATGTCAAATAAAAGTGTTTCTAAACGAAAGAACCATGAAACGTTCAACACTTCTCCCCCCCCCCCCCCCTTATACGGCGTTATTGGAAACTACAGAGGCTAATGAAATTTCTGAGCAGGAGAATTCTATATAATGATGCAAAGGAGTCAAAAAGGAGATTAATCGCTTCATCAAAGGGAGAAAAGAAAAGGTGTTCGCGCAGAAGTTTGGGACACAATTCCTGCATTTATTCTTCCTACCTTGCTTATTTTTTTTTCTCTTTTCCGAGCGAGCACGCGCCTAATTGAAGGAAACGGGATGGTGGGCCATCACAGCATGTACCTATGGATAAGAGTCCTCCATACACCCGACAAGTGTGAATCATCGTGAAGCGCGAACAAAGCATCATTTCCCCTCATGTCGACCCCCCAATGTTCTCCAAACAAATCGCAACGTACTCTTCTGGCATGTTCCCTTACTGTCGATATACAGGTACGAACGTTCGCATTCCACAGAGAGCGACTCACGGGCGCTCATCATAGAAAAAGAAGAAAAAGAAAAACGCGGGTACGCACCATGGTTGAGAAAGCTCATGATAACATCAGAATCATTGATCATCCGCAAGCTCTGGTTGTTGGTTATGAATTCATTGTGTGCCTTCGCAGCATCGAGGTGAATATCCCCGTTGTCTTCATCCTTGAAGGAGTTGTAAAGATCGAGCAAATAACGCGGTGCTGAGAACTTTCGCTCGTGGATCTTCGGCTTGGGCCTGTGGTCTAAGCCCAACAAGTTCAAGATTTCTTGCTGCATTTCACGCCTGTCAGACTTCGGCAACGTGCGGTAAATGATAGTCTGGTCCACGCCATTGTCCGCATAATAAGCGCCAGAACAAACGTGCACTGACAAAACGAGTAATGATATGCAAACCGACATCAGGATTTTGAAACGCAACAGGCACATTTTGTTTCGTATTTCTGTCGCCTGTCAAAGTACAGTGTTGCCGGACACCTCATGCGACATGGTCAAAACTGAGCCACTGAGCAATGTCTTCGCCGTGTTGTTTTGTGTTTTTGCGTGTTAAATTCATGGATGGATGTTATGCGTGTCTTCTTTGAAACAGGGTAGTGAGTTGCGTCACCAAGCTCTTTTTATTATACTGTCTAATGTACGGTCTAATGACCTGCTTAGGTTGAATGGATGAATTCCCATAAGCAAATTTTCTGACCCCATATTGTGAACTTTGTTTTTGTACGTCTCCGTTTTTCGTCATTTCCCTATTTCCACCAATCTTCCTATCACTTCTTACCAATCTCTATGGGCGTCTTGCGCTGGAGTTTGAGGTATAGTAGCGGCGCCTGGTGGCGGCGCGGGAAACGACATCTGGGTCGTACCAGCTTGGGTCGTATTGAGCCCTGGCTGTGGCGAAGCACGTTTCTAGGCCGAGTTTTGCGTCAATTCGCACTTTTTTCTGCCCTGTTGCGAGTGCGAAAAGGCTCGTCACTTCTCGCAGACCATGCCGCCCACGCTGCGAGCTCGCCGCAGCCTATAGCTTAACGAAAACGGGCTCTCCGTGTGTCGTGGGACGCAATGCTGGGAGCAGACGAAATCGGTGGCGCCGATCCGGAGAGACCTAGCCCAGCCTCTAGAAGGCGTCACCGTCATTACTTCTGCGTCGTGGGCTGCCATGAACAAGAAGGCCTGAATCCCAACATCATATTCTGCCGTTTTCCTTCAAGGCCTCACGAAGTGGAGCGTCGGGCGCGCTGCATAGCTGCAGTTCGTCGCGCTGAGTAAGCGAAACCTCGCGCCATGCTGACTGCTTCGCCTGTCTTGAAGCTTGCTTGATTATCTGCGTTCTAATGTTCGGTCTTTTGCACCTACAGTCCCGACAGCAGACCGACATAGCAGCAGGCATGGCTGGTAATTCACGATTCGAGACCCGGCCACAGCGACAAATAACAATTCGACCGATGCGAAGTGGCGAAGTGACCAGGTGAGTGCAAATGAGCACAAATGGTCGGGCTCATTCGATGACACTTCACTACCCCACTACGAGTAGCACAGGTTAAGAGAGTTAAATGCGCTCATCCTTGATCTCAAGCCAGCACGTTGAGGCAACGCAGCAAGGCAGTATTGATTGCAACACATCGATGTTCGAGCGCTGTCATTAAAACCTACATCAAGCGAGCGGCGTACGAGCTCGCACTGCAGCGCGATTCGCACGTACGTGCGAGCTCATATGTAATTGCACCAGTTATTACCAGTTACTAAAAAGGAGAGATGGCCGCTACCACAACGCAGGCATAACTACTTGTTTAGCGGCATGCAGTCAACAAAGATTGCAGGAGGCCCGCCGTTTCGCGGCATGTCGAAAGACCGCTGCCGTCGCGGCGCGTACGATCGTGCGCTCGAGCAGTTCGTACATCGCGGCGCGTACCGTCGTGTGCTCGAGCAGTTCCGTACACATGATGTCTGCCTATCGCCGCTGTGGGTTCATTTCTAGCAAGCTTTTCCTCGCGTTTGTGCGCCTGAATCTAGCAGCTAGCGTGCAAATTTGCACGCTAGCTGCTCAAAGTCGCGTACGAAGTGGAACTTCAGGTAAGGTTAACCTTACCTGAAGTTCCACTTCGTACGCGACTCGCTTCACTTGCGATTGACACGGTGCTAAAACTTCGCCGCCCAATTCTTGAACGGCGTACACGTATTCGGCACTGCATAATTTCTTGCCTTTACGCAGCGTGCCACCCCTGAAAAAATCTTCGGCGCCCGATATTCGCTGCAGGCCGTGAAACAACACAACCGAAAGTGACGGGTCCATAGTGTAAACGTGCTTTCCGAAGCAGACGACCGAGCTTGGTACGACCCATTTTAGCGCAGAGGGCGCTTTTTAGCACCTTTTTCGCAGCGCCCCCTGGGCAATGCAAGAGCCCCATTATTGCGGGCATGTTTACTTTTCCCCATACTTTAACCCTGCTCTCGCTGAACCCAAGGGTTTCAAGGAGGCCAGTGGTGCTTAAATCGACCGCTGGGCAGATATCTTCACATTCTAATAAAAAACATGTTCCATCGTTTCTGTAGTTGTACCGCAGCAAGCACATGCTTCTTCTTCCTTCTTATATCTCGCTTTATAGGTGCGTGTTCTAAGGCATCCTCGCTTCAAAAAGTAATGAGCTTCCCTTTAAGTTAACATAAATTGGTTATTTCCTGATTTCGTTTTTTTTCCTCTTAAGTAGTTACTCATGACAGGTTTCTTTTCCATGCATTGCCGCCACCCATGAGATTATTTCAGCCTCTCTGTCTTTCCGCTTGACATTCTTTGTTGCTGTGTTGCTCACTTGCTACAGGCCGCATACTTGCTGGCAAGCTTCCTAGTTCTTTTCCTCCACGGTGAGTCAACATTTTTCTTGTACAAATACCTCAACACTCACCCAGCCCATTTACTTTCTTCCATATTTCTCAGTCGTTCTTCATAATCAATTTTACTGTGAGCTTCACTCACTTCAAAACTTGTCCAGCCCATATCACCCTGCACAGCTTCATGTGTAGTCTTCTCGTGAGTGCCGAATGCGAGTTGCCATCGAGTCCTGATTGTACCCCTGATTTCAAGCAAACAACCGCATTTCCAAAAGTAAGTCCTGGAACCATTACACCTTTCCACGCACCACGGACCACCTCGTACCTATATATTCTATCTCCATAGCGCGCTAGCTGTGTTTCATTATGGCTGCATTTCTCTTCCCCTTTACTGTTATTGTTTTTTCCTGTTTTCCATATATCTATTGTGTTCGTTTATCCATATACCAAGGCATTAATATTCTTTTACTCGAGGTATTTCCTGGCCCTGTATTGCCACTGTCTGTTTACTGTTTTCATTGAATACCATCGCCGATAACGCCGCTCGCACATCACATCAAGAAGAGCACGGCGTTCCAATTCCACTTTCGAGGACAGACGCCACAAGGCAGCTTCGACAGCTGGCACGCAGTCTCTCACTGACCGAGTGGAACTCGCTAAACTTAAGACTTACACGACTGCATCAATTAAACCCCTCACTGCAACTCCGACCTCCATTCGGACTTTCTCAACGTGAAGCTACGCTTCTCTGTCGCCTTTGGTTAGGAGTTTCCTTCACAAAGGTATATTCTACTTTAACTAGAGTGACCGACAGTGCAGCGTGCGAGGTCTGTGGCACCGAATAAAAAATCGACCATCTGCTGTGCCACTGTCCACGATATGCCCCAGAAAGACACGAACTTGCTCTGTCCAAAGACTGGACAATCGCCCGCTTTTTCCGTGCAGGTGCATCTGCACAGCCCCCATCGCTCATCGGCCCATATAGCGTGAAGGCACTTTTGTGCTTCTTGAGGACAACGGGCTTATGTCAATGTTTGTGGCTATTAGTGCAATTACTATTAGACCACACGCGTCAGCGAACACACCGTTAATTTCCTTCTTTCATTTACTCCTCTCTCTCCCTGTCATCTTTGTTTTCCCCTTTTCCATTCACCCGGTGTAGGGTAGCTGACCGGACGTTATTCTGGTTAACCTCCCTGCCTTCTGCTTTTCTCTTTCCTTCCTTGAATACAATAACACTTGATTTTCTAACGGCAAATTTCAAGCGTTAAACCTGGCAACGTTTAACGCTAGAACGTTATCTAGTGAGGCGAGTCTAGCAGTGCTATTGGAGGAATTAGAGGGCAGTAAATGGGATATAATAGGGCTCAGTGAAGTTAGGAGGACGAAAGAAGCATGTACAGCACTGAAAAGCGGGCACGTCCTGTGCTACCGGGGCTTAGCGGAGAGACGAGAACTAGGAGTCGGATTCCTGATTAATAAGGACATAGCTGGTAACATACAGGAATTTTATAGCATTAACGACAGGGTGGCAGGTCTTGTTATGAAACTTATTAAGAGGCACAAATTGAAGGTCGTACAGGTCTACGCCCCTACATCCAGTCATGATGACCAGGAAGTCGAAAGCTTCTATGAAGACGTGGAATCGGCGATGGGTAAAGTCAAAACAAAGCACACTATACTAATGGGCGACTTCAGTGCCAAGGTAGGCAAGAAGCAGGCCGGAGACAAGTCAGTGGGGGAATATGGCATAGGCTCTAGGAATAGCAGGGGAGAGTTATTAGTAGAGTTTGCAGAACAGAATAATATGCGGATAATGAATACCTTCTTCCGAAAGCGGGATAGCCGAAAGTGGACGTGGAGGAGCCCGAATGGCGAGACTAGAAATGAAATAGACTTTATACTCTGCGCTAACCCTGGCATCATACAAGGTGTGGACGTGCTCGGCAAGGTGCGCTGCAGTGACCATAGGATGGTAAGAACTCGAATTAGCCTAGACCTGAGGAGGGAACGGAAGAAACTGGTACATAAGAAGCCGTCTATGAGTTGGCGGTAAGAGGGAAAATAAAGGAATTCCAGATCAAGCTACAGAACAGGTATTCGGCTTTAACTCAGGAAGAGGACCTTAATGTTGAAGCAATGAACGACAATCTTGTGGGCATCATTAAGGAGTGTGCAATGGAAGTCGGTGGTAACTCCGTTAGGCAGGATACCAGTAAACTATCGCAGGAGACAAAAGATCTGATCAAGAAACGCCAATGTATGAAAGCCTCTAACCCTACAGCTAGAATAGAACTGGCAGAACTTTCGAAGTTAATCAAGAAGCGTAAGACAGCTGACATAAGGAACTATAATATGGATAAAATTGAACAAGCTCTCAGGAACGGAGGAAGCCTAAAAGCAGTGAAGAAGAAACTAGGAATAGGCAAGAATCAGATGTATGCGTTAAGAGACAAAGCCGGCAATATCATTACTAATATGGATGAGATAGTTCAAGTGGCTGAGGAGTTCTATAGAGATTTATACAGTACCAGTAGCACCCACGAAGATAATGTGAGAGAGAATAGTCTAGAGGAATTTGAAATCCAACAAGTAACGCCGGAAGAAGTAAAGAAAGCCTTGGGAGCTATGCAAAGGGGGAAGGCAGCTGGGGAGGATCAGGTAACAGCAGATTTGTTGAAGGATGGTAGGCAGATTGTTCTAGAAAAACTGGCCACCCTGTATACGCAATGCCTCATGACTTCTAGCGTACTGTAATCTTGGAAGAACGCTAACATAATCCTAATCCATAAGAAAGGGGACGCCAAAGACTTGAAAAATTATAGACCGATCAGCTTACTGTATGTTGCCTGCAAAGTATTTACTAAGGTAATTGCAAATAGAATCAGGAACACCTTTGACTTCCGTCAACCAAAGGACCAGGCAGGATTCCGTAAAGGCTACTCAACAATGGACCATATTCACACTATCAATCAGATGATAGAGAAATGTGCGGAATATAACCAATACTTATATATAGGTTTCATTGATTACGAGAAATCGTTTGATTCAGTCGAAACCTCAGCAGTCATGGAGGCATTACGGAATCAGGGTGTAGACGAGCAGTATGTAAAAATACTGAAAGATATCTAAAGCGGCTCCACAGCCACCGTAGTCCTCCATAAAGAAAGCAACAAAATCCCAACAAAGAAAGGCTTCAGGCAGGGAGATACGATCTCTCCAATGCTATTCACAGCCTGTTTACAGGAGACAATGTGCTCCTGTAATGTTTAAAAAGGCCTCGTATAACGGTCTTCTTTCTACTCTTGATATTTCAATACACTGACTAAGAACAAATAAGTTATCATCCAAACGTCTACTTATCCTGAAGCCATTCTGAAGTTCTACCAAAATGCCATTATTCTCTGTCCATGCTTGCAGCTTTGATTTGATTGCCTGCATTTGCTATAGCCTGTATATTACCGATGTAATGGTCAGCGGTCTATACGAGTGAATTCCATCTTTCTCCCCATTACCTTTATAAATTCATTCTACTTTGTCGCCAACTGTCTGGCATTCGTCTATCTTTTAAAGTTTTTTTTTTCCATTGCTTTCACCAGAGCTTCCTTACTTTTTGGTCCTATCATTAATCAGCCTAACGGGAACCTCGTCTAGTATTGTGGATGTGCGCTTAGGAATTTTCGGCTTTCTTCCAGTTGAAATTTGTCAGCAACAGCTCCTTTTTCATCTGGTTCTCTTTCATGCTCTTCTTTTCTTCAAATTCGACCTCGTCATCGCCTTGGAAAGATTCGGCTGTTAATTTTCGGATGCAATTTAATGCTGCTTCCCCTTCCAGTTTGTTTCCATCTTCGTCTAGAATGTGTTGTTGTATTGTTGTTGACTTCCTGTCTAATAATTTTACGTAGTTCCAAAATATTCTAGGTGCGGCCTTCTTTTTCTCACGTATTTTTAACAACCAACTTCACTTTCACCTTTTATCTTTGCTTGCACCAGTATTTGAGCCACATATTTTTTCTCCCGGTATGTGTCCCATTTACTGGGAACTTCATCCTGCGGCAACTGTGCTTTTTTTTTGCCTGCCTGTGCTCTCGGGAGGCCTTCTGTTGTTCGGTGATCGCTTCTCGTATCTCCCTTTTCCGCCAGCTTTTCGGTTTCTCTCTTCCTTTACAACGAACATGTTGTTTCTCTTTCCGTGTTTTTGCCGTTATAACACTTAGAAGCTCACTATATTCCCACTCTAGGCCATTTGCCAAGTTCTTCCACGACTTGTGACTATATTTGTTATTTCTTCAGAGTTCAAATTTGTACTGGCCATTCTTCGCTCGTTGCTCTCTTTCCCGACTACATGTTCCATTCTTCAAAATGATGCGTTTATGGTAACTTCCTATGCTCCTATACCTTTCCTCGTCAATGACCATTTCCGTCGACTTATCATAAATTCCTTCTGTCATTAGACAATAATAAATGGTCGATTGCCAGTTTCCCACTTCCCACGTGGTCTGCCCATCCCACTTAGGCCCCGTATTGACGATGACGATAACGAGGTTATGTTGCTCACAAAGTTCTAGCACTGACTTCCTGTTGTTGTCGGTATAGCCATCTGTAGATCCTGTATGTGGGCATTCATGTCACCTAATACGATTATTTCGGCGTCATTCCCGAAGCCCCTAATAACAGCACTTAGGCATTCCAGTAACTCCTGATTCTACTCTCTGCAATTACTTCCGGTCCACAAATACGTTACGCCCAGCCAAGTTTTCTTTCCACTCATTGTGCATAACCAGAGATGCTCCTGACATATTGAATTTACTCTTTTTCTATTTGCCTCCCTAATGAATGAGCATTCCCACTTACCCTCCGTTTTTTTCCTATTTAGCTCTGCACGTTGCACCCTTATAATTTATATAATTCTCTATTAACTTTTATAATTCTCGATCACTGGCGGCTCTTCTTGGTCTCTAAAGTGCGTTTCTGTAACCGCATACACCCCTATTTGTTCTCTATTTAACTACTCCTCAATCTTTGCCCACATTTCCTTTCTTCTGCCGCCCTGCATGTTTATGCATATAGCTAGCCTAGCTTTTGCATGGCGAGCTTTCTTTCTTGTTTTCCCCCTTTTTCTGTTATTGACGGCGATGCTATTCTGAGGTTCCCTCAGGGGACCTTCTTCATTACTACCTACTCTGGCCTCCTGAGCGCCCGTGGGTCCCCTAAAAAACAACAGCGCGATCAGCAAGTCACCAGCCCACTTCTCGTCCAAGACTGCAATTGAAGTGGATCCCGTCTCGTTTAAAACCACCACATCTTCTCACCTCCCTGTTTACTTCGGCAACCTCGAAACTTCCCTCTCGGTTCATTTTCCATATCGCCTCATTAGCAGCCACTACGGCTCTTTATACGTCACGTACTGGCACCTTCGTCACCGTGCACACCCCGATCTGCACCTGAGGGGACACCTCGCGCAAGTCGTCGACCCCCTTCGCCAAGCGCTGGACTATTCCTGTCTCTTTCCTGTTTAGGACGTCATTTAGCCCACCTGCTGCTATGACAAGATTGCACACGTGGTCATTTTCCGCGAGCTTTGCTTTTTCTCGCTCCATGACATAACCTATAGTGTCCGCCCTGGAAATGTCCCTACCGCCACTCTTTTATTGCCTTTCACCATCTACACAATTGCTTCTGAGCACCTGCCGGCGACAATAATGTCACTCTCTTTTACCTCTCCCCGCTTCCCTTTGTCCTTCTCCACGTGATTCGGACTTGACAAGGAGCAATGACCACTGCGCTCCTACTTGTTTTGTGTAGCGGCCTAATGAGAGGTGCCGCTCTTTCCACCTCCCCCCTCCCTCCGTTGCACGCATTCCACGTGCTTTGCTGACACTCTGTCTCCTGTCACGTCGGGAGACTGTGTTCCATTGTCAGGATCATTCTCGTTCACAATGGCGGCCCTGTTCAGCGTTTCCTCAGCTGCTTGAAGCCTTTTTTCCACTACCTTCCGTGCATCACGCTCCATATTTAGCTAATTTTTGAGATCTTCGCCCTGTTTGACAAGCTCGTCCTGGAAAGCATCCATTTTCTTCAGCCTAGCATCGACATCACGACGTCTGCCGATTGACTCGATTCCATCTCCATTCTCATTCGTCCCTTCTTCTGCCTGGAGGGACCCCCCGCACACTGCACGCCTTCCCGGCTTTCTTGGCATGTATTGCACGGCTTTTTCTAATGCAAATACCGAAGCTTTCAGAGCATGTGCCTTCTCGCAGAAATCTATACGCACAGAATCTAAATCCTTAAAATGCCGCAATGTAATTCTCACCAATGCTTTAAATCCAATCAATGCCAGCCCGACTTAAGGTATGACACGTGTTCGCACGTGCTCAACCACGCGACCACGCTCTCTTTCCTACCAAAACAAGATTTCCGATACCAAAGCACACATAGTAAAACCACTAATAGCTATTAGTCTTGCTACTTACAAGCTACTATTTAAAGGTTATAAAGACAACGTCCCACCCGGTTGCACGTGTTGAAGCACATGACGCGAAAGGACGCTCTGACTGTTCGCAAGCCCAAATATACACGAAACACACCCGCGCACAGGAAAAATAGATAGAAAGAAAAGCTAAAACTACACAATTATTATTTAAAGGCTAAAAAATAAGGAGATCAAAAACAGAAGCAAGCTCAAAGCATGTAGAAAAACTTATCATTTCGTTGCCGCCACGGAGCCCTGGAAAAACACGTCCATACGCCACAAAATTTCACGCCTAGCCTGGGTGGAGAACGGGGCGGCGGAAGCGCCCCAGCAACAACACTTCTTCGTCATCGTCTCTTGTCTGCATGTCCTGTTCTGCATCGCGACACGCCGCTGGGGTTAGAGCGCCAACCCGGCAGAAGAGGTTATGGATCGGCAAGGGAATAAACGGAGGTCTTTAAACGGGAGAAATGAACAACATCAGTTCTTGGCTGTACGGACGACGGGCCTGGCTCTTCGGGAGCAATCTCGTATCGTCACATCCAAAAGCTGTCGCAGAATTTGGTAGTGACCGGAATATATGGCGACAGAAGTTTTTCCGATAGGCCCACACGACGAGATGGTGACCACAGGAGCACGAGGGAGTCAAGAGAGAGAGAGAGAATAAACATTTTTATTAGGTGAAGCAGCTAGGGAGAGGCGTCCTCAGTCCAGAATGCCTTGAGCTCGGGCCGCGTCCTGGGCCCTCGCAATCAGCTGTTGCTGATCCTCGAGGTCGGAGCTGGCCAAGGTTCTCTCCCAAAGCTCGTTAGTGGGGTAAGGGTTCGGATGATTTAATAGTAAATACTGCACGTCCATATGGCGCATATCATAACGGGACTTCTGGGCAGCCTGGGAATCAGTGAGGCGAGAGCGGGCAATCTGACAGGCCCGTGCTTCCATAGAAATCTCATCGCGGGCATAAGCGGTGTGCGACTGTGTGACTTGTGGAAATGCAGTGTCCAGGGGCAAAACGGGATCACGGCCAAACAGTAAGTAGATAAAACGGTGAGTAACCTGCAGTGTCATGGAGGGACTAATTGTACGCGAAGGTGACATATGACAGGGCGACGTCCCGTTATTGGTGGTCTGGAGAAACGTACATGTTGTCACGGGTATAGCTAGCATGTCGGTAAGCGTTCTGTTCAGTCGCTCTATGAGACCATTAGTCTATGGATAGTAAGCAGTGGCTATATATTATGTTCAGTATAGACAAAGGATATCATCAAAGGCCTTTGACAAGAAGTAACGTCCGCGATCCGTGATGAGCTGACGTGAACACCGTGGGGCAGGATATGACATTGTGTTGGAGGAAATCCGCGACGTCAGTGGCACAACTTGCAGGCAGAGCTCGCGTAATGGTGAAGCGCTTGGCGTAATCGGTTGCAACCGCAACCCATTTGTTGCCCTTAGTTGAAAAAGGAAAAGGGCCAAGTAGGTCGATCGACTTACTTGGCCCTTTTCCTTCGCAAAAAAAAAGAAGAAAAGACTCAGTAGCAATATCTATGGGTTGTAAAAGCCCAGCTAGCAGGAGTTATGGGAGTGGGCGTCCGGCGTTGGCACAGGTCACAAGCAGTCACATACCGGCGCACAGAGCGGAAGAGGTCGGGCCAGAAGAAATGGCGCCGGACTCGGTCAAAGGTGCGAGTAACACCGAGATGCCCAGCGGTGGGCGCGTCGTGGAGTTGTTGAAGCACGGTGCGTTGAAGGTGCCCCGGTACGGCCAGCAGTAGGTGAGCACCACCAGTCCGCAAGTTGCGTTTGCACAGGACTCCGTCGGAAATACAGATGAGACGAAGGAAAGGGTCAGAAGTTGGCGAGCTTAACCGATATATGATGGTTCGCAGTAAGGGATCACGGCGCTGTTCATTGCCAATGTTGAGGAAACCTGAGCTGGTGGCGGAGTCGAGGTCTGTGGCTTCCGGTCGGTCAAGAGGGTAGCTGGACAAGCAGTCAGCGTCCTGATGTAAACGTCCGGATTTGTACACTACAGCGAAAGTGTACTCTTGCAAGCGCAATGCCCAACGCTCAAGACGCCCTGTAAAGTCCTTCAACGAGGAGAGCCAGCAGAGCGCGTGGTGGTCGGTCATTGTGGCGCTTTGGCTGTCGATCATCGTGTCGGGGCTCACGCGGCGACCGCTACGGAGCTCCGTGTTGGTACCCAGCACCTTCAACAAAATGTCGCGAGACGGAGACAAGCACGAATGTTGTTTATGCAAGACGAATGCTGAAGGCACCAGCTGACACTAGAACATTGTTGTTATTGTTGTTGTTGTCCTGAGTGGCTGTGGCACATACCCACAGTGCAGTGGCGTAGCCAGAAATTTCGTTCCGGGAGGGGGGGGGGGGGGGTGCTCACGTTTTAGCTCGGACTCTTTATAAATTTGTCGAGGCACCAAATAAACGAAAATAACTGCATTGTCATTGATAAAGATGTGCGTGCGCAACCTGTATGCTTTGTATTTATATATATATATTTTTTATCATTAACCTGTGCATTTTTCTGTACGTGCCGTTGTATTAATTAAGTTTGTACCACCTTGCTTAGAGACCTCAAACAATCCAAACACCAGCCCCCGCACCGATCGCACAGAATGCCCCTGCCCCTAGTCAGGAGGCCCGCACGACTCCCGCCCCCAAGAAGAGAGCCCTGCAAGAAGGAGCCACGGGCCAGGTCCGCTCTGAAGTTAAAGACATATGCTCATATCTCACATCAAACAACTATATATTAGCACTGTCCAACATGCACTGGACTTCATCCAGCACGCCTTCATTGGTATTGTCCAACGAGTGACCAACCTGGAAACTCATATTCTCACGCCTCCTGGCCATGCCGCCCCCGTCTGCGACCCTTCCGGGACGCCGCTGGCGACATCCGGCATCTCCCATCATGGCTCACACAAATCCAGACACTCTCATTTGGCAGTGGAACTGCCGAGGCTGTCACCAGAAACAACCGGTACTCAATCAATACCTACGCCAACATCGCCGCCCGGATGCTATACTACTTCAAGAAACCAATAACGCCTCCCCACCCCCCATTCTCCATGTATTAGGCAACAGAACGCTGCATCGGGTTTTTTTCATGTTGCTCTACTATTTTCTCATTGACACTCTTCACCTAATTATAATTAAGAAGTTGAATAATTCATTAAGACAACTTATGTAATTAGGTATAGAACGAAAAAAATCGTCTATCTCTAAGCTACGGCAATCAACATTACCTTGGTTCTGTCCAGCTGCGTGGCATTTGCATGTTTTTAAATCTTGGTGCATGATAGTTGGGGCGCCCTGTATAATAATAGCACAAGGCGGGTACACTTCGATCAGTAACGTCATGCTACCTTGCCCGATTGCTATAGAACATAACGGGGACGCTCCGGAGTAAGCCGCGCTGATTCTGACGTCGCTGTTTTGATCACGCCGGGCTTGGCATTGAAAATTTCGGTTCAAGTAGCATGACGTCATATGGCAAAGCGCCTAGGGCTGATATAAGTTGGCCCACTTGCAAATTTCAAGTTGGCGCACCCCCAAATTTCAACTTGACCCATCCCCAAATTTCAGTTGGCCCGCCTCCAAATTTCAAGTTGACCCAAACCCAAATTTCAAGTTTGTTTAGTCCCATGGGTAAGACGCTCGGCTTCCGAGCGTGGAGTCATAGGTTCGAAACTCATTACCGCCAGCGTTCTTCCTTTCGAATATATGTTTTTATTTATACATTAACTGGCTGTGTAGCGATTACCGAGGCGAAGTTAGGATGCAGGCGAGAACTTGCGCGGCTAAGGAACGCGTGCATAACACCGGTTTCTGAGAGCGATATATAGTGATTGTAATGGAAGGAGAAGAGTCACTGGTTTCTGCGATCCATGTGAGGGCCCGGCTCAGTGACGGCTCAGAGGGGCAGGATGCAAGCATCAGCATGTCCGTGACGCGTGTGTACGCTGGCGGCTATTGAGTCCGGCTAAAAAGCGTGGCTAGTTCAGCCGAGCCAGCAAACTCCACAGCAGCTAGGTCCTCCGCCGTTGAAGCCGGAAGGCCTAGTCGGTCGTAGGTGCCTAGTCGGTGATGTGGCTTCCGGCGATCTTCTCTCCCCTGACCCAACACATGGCACGGCAGCAAGTATTCCCTTGAGGCGCGAACGTGACTGACGTGACATCGCAGCCAATGGGACAGTAGGTGCCGTTTCGCTGCTACAGGCACCGGATTTCGCGCTCAATCAGCCATTTGATGCTTTCGCATCAGTAAGTCATGGGGAGGTTGATTATTTAACAAAAGTAATAGAATACATGGGCAGCAGGCAAGAAATAGGAATTAGATATCCTAGAAACTGCAGCTGAGCTTAGCAGACCGAGCTATCTAGCTACGTAAGCAGCAGTGACCAGCTATTTAGGTATGGATGTTTTAAAAAAAATGCAATCAAGTTGACAGGTACGGCTACCTCAGTGCCATGTTATTGCTGTCGGTAATGTTTATTGAATATTTCGCGTGAATTGCTGAAGGTGGCTTTCGGTGGAGGATGACGTCATGCCTCGCAAGAAGTCCTGCTGACGGTTGCGAACAGATGAAGAGCTTGGCATCCGACGGCGCTGAACGCAGTCCCACGATGGAGCCTATTGTACAAGCGCAGGTTGCCTGTGGGAACAAAATCCAAAAGAGGAAAAGAAAAGAATAACGATGATCATGCACTTAGGTTTACATGGATATCAATGGGCGCCAGGTAGCGAAAATTAATACGCTGCGAAGACTATACACCGTATGTCTCTCATAGCGAAGGTCCGCCCGGAAACGTAATTTGTGTTTAACCCTCACAGTTCGCGTCCTTGTGTGGGTGGTCCCGTCAACCGAATAGTAAGAGCAAGCAATTTGCCTTATACCACCTTTCACGTCGCAAAACGCCTGCGGGCTCTATGGCGTTCTGTGTAGGAAATCCTACCCTCCCATGGGAAATCTTTCTGTGCAGAAAATATCACGCTCAGCTCGTCCCTCGTCGATGCGTATGGGTTTTCGATAGAGTTTCCTTCAAAAATTTTTAGAGGGAGCATGGAGGTTAGACTGGAGCATAGACTCGGGGCTTTGTCTAACTGGCTTCAAACGGCATTGTGGCTTGATAAATTGATCATGAACAACGAAATATCTTGTTTTAAACTCAACAAGTCGCAATGATTATGCATGTGTTAAGAGACGTTACCTTCGTGTGTTTAGAAATTTATGATTGCTTGAAAATTCAGAAAGATAAAGCTTAGTAATTATACCACAAGAATTTATGTAGCCACAAGCTATAAGATTAAACAAACCAACATACTGTGTATTTTAACGGAAATATCGCAACGCCAGAGTTATGTCTAGTACCTCTACAGTTTTCATAGAAAACTCATGTTATCAGTCTTCCCGCGCGACACAATGGCTGGAGGAGCGCAGGCGCATTTATTTCTGTCAGCTGTCTCGAGCTGTGCTTAACAGCCGCGGCACATCAGCGTGCAAGGTCAATATACAAATTCACGAACATCTCCACGAGACCTTGCAAGGCGCAGCACAAAAATATCCAGCTAGAAGTAGAACGTCAGTTGGCTTCTTTCTCGTTGGCTGCCGACTCCGAAGACGAGGGTTCTTCTTCCTCCTCCTCCTCCTCTTCTTCGTCTCCGGAGCCCTCGAGTAGCGGCGTGGTCTCGTCTTGCCGGCCAGCGGCGGTGCTCTTGGTGCCGTCCGCGCTGCCGCTGGTCTCCTTGGCACGCTGCTCACCGCCGGCTGAGCACGACGACCTGTCGCAGCCGCGCAACTCGGGCCGCCGCATGAACAGGTAGCCGATGGAATACGTGATCTGCAAGGTACAGAGCCCCAAGTACCTTAGAATGACTCGGGGATTGTGGAAGCACGACATTCGCAAATTGAAACACACATAGCTAGTCAACACAGGACTTGAGAGAAGTAGCACCTTGTTCATTTATTTGCAGTAAACTCAGAGTAAGATACAAGACAGAGCGGAAGGGCTACGCATAGACGATGAGTGTAATATATATATATATATATATATATATATATATATATATATATATATGCACATTACAAATACAAGATAAAAAAACAATGAAAACAATGTCAGCTCGCTAACTACATTTCATGAGCAACATTTCTGCAAAACACAAGTAAAAGGCGGTAGCTATATTATTACATTATTTCGAAGAATCAATCTTGCAAGGACAATAAAAGTTACAGAATGCGTCATTCAACAAGATGGCCCAAATATTATAGTTGCGGTCAGTTAAAGGCAGCTTTAAATAAAGCGGGATTACTTGCTTATACTGACTATTGATGCTGGCAGACAGCTCCAGTCGTTGCATGTTCTCGGTAGAAATGACTGCGAGTGTGTCTGTGTGTTAGTGTGCGGCACGTGCACTTTATGCACGTGATCTCGACGGGAGGATGTGAATGGGGCTGTAATAATCCATGCTGACCGGAGCGCTGCGTTTTGGTAACATATGGAATAAATATAGTCTTGATTGTTTCGTGTGGGCTGAGAGAGAAATTAGGTTTAATGTGGCCTTCATTTGTGGTAGGCGTGTCATGCGATTGTAAATAGTTAACGTATATAAATAGACCGGAACGATTCTGAGCGCTTTGAAGGCGGTTTGGCTTGATGAGGGACGAACATTCGTTGTGCTTAACAAAAGTTTAAGCGCTATGAAGCGGGAAGTTTCTGCAAAGGCACCCTGGTGTGCGATTAGCGTCTGACGTTATAAGATCGATGTGTTGTTTCCAGGGCAGGTTATGGGATATATGGGTGCCGGTGTATTTGTATAGCTTCTTACGTCCTCTAAAAGAAGGTTATCAAGTAAGCAAGTAGGGCAAGTTTCATTCCCACGGGAGATTCGCATTGATTTACATTATTTTTTAACGTTAAGTTAAATTTTCTATTATGAGACCAGTTAAGCAATGTGTTTAATTCATCCTGAAGGTCGAACCCGTCAGAGTCATTAGTAATTTTACGATGTATTACGCAGTCATCTGCAAAAAGACAAAGCAAAGGTGAGATGTTATTAGGCAGGTCATTAATGTACATCAGGAAATAAGAAGGGTCCAAGTACTGACACCTGTGGGACGCTGGATTTAACGGATGTAAAGGTTGGATTAACTTCATTACTCTTCACGAATTTCACTCGGGACGTTAGGAATTCCTTTATCCAATTGAACGCCATTAGGGTCAATATTTAGTGCACTTAGTTTAGATAGCAGTAACGTATGGCGTACTTTGTCAAACGCTATAGCAAAATCAAGAAATATACAGTCCTTTATAAATCGTGCGTCTACACTGGAATGCCAATTGCTAGTAAAACAAAGGAGCTGGCTGTTGCAGGAGAACACTCTGCGAGAACCGTGTTGGCTGAGAGTAAATAAGTTGTTAGATTCGTGCACCTAAATCTTAGTGCACGGGTGTTTTCGCATTTCGCCCCATCTGTATACATAGCTCCATCGGGCGCGATAAATGTTACTTCCTTCAAACGACTGAACCCTTCCAAGAGGGACCCCAGCCCACCGACACTCAAGGCCTTATGGGCTCTGTTCAAGTTCTTAGGGGCTTGGGAATTGTGCGACCGACTTTGAAATTTCTGGCACGTAGCATCGCGTTATTGTGTGAAATTTTCTCACTTTATTTTTTTACCCTTCGTTCACCGTTTATTCCTTTTACCCCTTTCCCCAGCACAGGGTAGCCAGCCGGCACTTACACTTGCTATGCTCCCTGTCTTTCCTTCCCCTCTTGTATCTCTCTCTCTCTGCCCACCGGAAAGCGATATACGACAGCTTGCTATTCTATCTTTTCAGGAGCGTCACAATTACCCTAATCTATATATGTGCGTATATACGCACTGTTTCTTTGTTGTTTTCGCAGTAATGTGAATATTGTGACCACTCCTATGCAATCGGCGTGTTTTACATTTCATTTTATGAACAGGCATAGCCATAATATTATCTCTTATGCGGTCAGAAAAAGAAAACACATCGTGTTAGTTTTTTTATGTGTATTCGTTTGTTCCTTATTGTTCATGCACTATTATGAAGATTGTGCGTATACTACGCCGGAATTTATGCTTCATATTTTACGATTTTGATGTAACTAGAGTTTATTGATTCTGTGACTATGTATTTGCAAATTGTGTGATTTTTATCAACCTTATTACATTTTGTATAATGAAAAGCTGTTGCACTGCATTAAAGGGCCTTCAGGCACATTCAAGCTATATCGTATAGATTTTCGTGTGGAGGATCCCCAAATGTAGGAAAAATAAAAATATTCTATTCTATTTAATCCTATTTTATCCTATAGGCCCCTCGCCGAAACACGACAGCTGGGCGTGCCCTTTAAGAGATGTTTTATTATTATTATTATTATTATTATTATTATTAGTAGTAGTAGTAGTAGTAGTAGTAGTAGTAGTAGTAGTAGTAGTAGTAGTAGTAGTAGTAGTAGTAGTAGTAGTAGTAGTAGTAATATTATTTTTCTCTCTCATCCAAAAGCTAGGAGTTGTTTGAATAGAATATAATGGTAATATTGCAGGGGCCTAACAGAAAAGACAGAGCTTGATCAGAGGTGGTCTGCACGCGCTTTTCCGGTGATTGGCGGGCACTGGTACACGTTAAGTGTATACATTAAGTGTATAATGTAAACGTCTTTTGTAGTGTGTTCCTTGTTTACAAACAACTTTATTTTTATTTTGGCAATGAGCGTAAAACAGTCGCCAGGCGCTTTCGAGTCTGTAAGCGACCCTTTTTACTTTTAACGCGCTTTCTGCCTCCCATCATTACATTAATTTTTATCTTAATTTTCTTATTGTTATATAGAGAGATTCGTTACTCTTTTGATAGCTTCATGAACGTTTGCAACAATGTCCTAATGACGACACCACGTTGTACTATAATTTACTAGGAGAGCGTGCAGCACTGAAGGCCTCGCGGCAAAACGCGGCAGCTAGTGCCAACATCGGAGGCACCGTGTTACTAATGAAACTTCTCCACAGCGTACTAAGCACATTTCAGTGTGGTCGGCCGCTCTCGATGTCATCAACAGCGGTGCGAAAAGCCGGATTCTGCCATGTGTGCATCAAAAAGTTCTTCGGGTTCTCAAATGTCGACAAAGGGCTAAGAACAGCGCCAGAGCGGTCAGGTTTTCGATGGGTATACAGGGGGAATAGGGGAAGGGGGGTTCGAGCCAGCATTCGAGCGAACTGATGGTTTCTGCGACATGCGAACGTCAACGTAGAAGTGTGCGGAGCTATCAATATACCAATTCACAAGCGCCATTTTCCATATACTTGACGGCGAACTGGAATAAGCGTCGCTTTTTCGTGACCGCTTGAATTCGCGATCCCATGAATTACACCAAATTTCGATGCGCATGTACGCTAACGAACTAGCGAGCAGCCGTTGATTGATGTATAAGCTCATCCGCTCCTTTGAATGTTTATGCTACGCTAATAAACGCGCGAGTGTGCATCAGATATGCCATCTCACGCCAAAGTATGAATCACGCCAGCTTGGTACAAAGGAAAACTAATTAGGAACATAGAAAATCGTGTACACTCTCAAGGTCGCTTTCTTTTCCTTCTGTTACGATAGGAGAATAGATAGAATTTATTGTCGGGAAAGAGAGAGAGTTCGACCTGAGCTAGTGCGCTTTAATATATACCACTCTGCGTTATATATGGACACTCCAGGAGAATTTTCGCCATCGCCGTGATGTTCTGTATAAAGCCCCAGTGCGATAAGATCGCATCCTGCGCGCCGTATTCAGTGAGTGCGAGAGAAAGCGTGCGAGGGTGAGGGGAGAATGCTTGATGCGCGCCGTCATAACGCGCGCCCTAGGGGAGTATAGATGTGTACGCGTCCACTGCCCTAAACGGGCCGCGGCTGCGCGTGGCTGAGTGCATACGCGGCCCACTCGCCGTATACGTTGGAGGTAATCTGGGGCGGAGTGTTGACTGGTGGCTTCAAGGCGAGCCTATAGTGCAGGAGGCCGCGTAAACTCAAGTTTTAGTGACGCGGTGAAGCGAGAGTCTGCTCCCCGCCGTCGGCGCTCTTCATCACGCCAGCGCAACGAGCACTTGCGGTCATCGAGTGAGATTTGCTCATGTTTGCCAGTGCGCGCGTGACATGCTCGTTAACTGAACTAGGAAGCGAATGTCTGCAACATATATGCGGCCGATAAAGCTGAGGACCTTAATTACTTCGTGTAGTTGTCTAATATTTTACTATCGCTATGAACGCTATGATGGAACTGAGACTTGTAAAGTACATCGGCAAGCACCTCGCATTTAGCGTGATGTAATGTGAGCTGTTATAAATGAGACAGAAACAGCGAGTAAACTTAACGGCGCGCACATAGATAAGTATAAGGCGAATGTCAAGAGAACAATCGGTTATGGGGAAAGCCAGGAGGCGAAAGCACAGTCGGAAGAAATTGAACTAATGGAGCCCGTATTGAACTAAATACAACAAGGAAAGCTGCGATCACGCTGTAAGTGTGTGCATGCAGGCGCTACGATGTTAACAAACGTACACACTTCATTTACACGGTGCACTCTCCGTATCCACCGCCCTAGCTCGTCGCGAGGGCATGGCCGCGGTGACATGCCTATAGCTGCGTGAGCTGCCTGTGTGACCATAGGTTAGGCATTTTATCCATCGGTATCGAGCACTCTCAAGAAGGCCACCGAGATAACGCTATAACTTTGTTGCCGAGGTGAGATAAAGCGTAGTAAAAGTCCACAACATCATTCACTTCTCGGGAAGGAGGCAAACAGATTAGAAACGGCCACCGATTCGGCCTGAAGCTGCCCGATTAAATGCCGCCATGTCAGGCAATGGCGTAATTTTCGTAGAATTTACAGGGAAAAGTTACAATTTACAGAAAAGTTACAGGGAATGACAACTGAATTTTAAGGACCCACTGCAGTTTTTAATGGCGCCACGAAAAGCTCACCCTAGTTGTGTTTACACCTGCAGCGATTACTTCCAAAAGCGCGTGGATATTTTGTAAGCAGAATTTTTCAATCTGAGCAGCTTCTAAAAACGAAGGAGTCCCTCCTCCAACAACGCTGAGAAGTGAAAGCAAGGCCGATAGGCCGCCTCGCAAATTGTGAAAACCGCCCGTCGTTCTGCTATGATGACTAGAAGGTGCTCTCACAGGAGTGGATACAACTGTGGTTAACCACCTATATTTTGACAATTTCAACCACTTTTGAAATGAAAAGCTCGTATAATAAATCTGTGTCGTTGTACAGACCTTTATTACATTTCTGCCGAGTTTTCCCCCAAGTACACGCCTACATCATGGCTGGGTGCATGGCCCTCGGCGTCGTTATTCAGTCGATAGACGAGACAAGCCAACTCATCGAAAACGAAGGCAACGCCACAGCGCATTGTGTTGTCGTCTCCCTTACGTCCTTGTTTGCTGGCGCTAAATATGCTTTCAATTTACCAACACGCTCAACAAATGGCAATGCCACTTTCCTCACTACAAACGAAAGCTTATATGCACATTAAAGGTGTTAAAGGTTAGAAAAAAAAAACTTAGAAAAAATGTGCTGCATTTCAGGACTAATATAAAGACCAGAAACCGCGCAAACTGGTAGAATGTCACGTGATAGGCCACTTATGCATATTCATGCTTTTACCGCGTGGGGCGCCAAAGTAACGCGATAACGTTAACAGCCCCGCGTTGCGCGTATACCAGCTGGTGTCGGCGCCTTGCGTCGGATGTCTTTAACTGAAAAATCATTCCGAAACACAAGCAGGCAGGCCCTCCGCGCGGCGCAGAGGAGTTACTGAACTAACTGAGTTTCTCAAAGTAAGATGCATCAGAAAAATCGCAACGTACAACCTAAACGCAACCTACTGCCATGATAGCGTCGGATTGTAATTTTAATATAACAGAAAACATAATTCTGTTACGCGGAAACTCAAACATAAACTCATGTTCTAGTGTTTCTACCATTCATAGAGCGGCGCGCTGCGCTCAGTTTTTTCCAGCTACACCATCCAGATGGCGCTCGCCTCCGAGCATCACGTGACCCACGCAGGAGGCCGCGTTTTTGCCGGAAAGCTCGCCCGCTCGCCTTCGTACATAGCGTTCGCAGCCAGCGTTCCCTGGTAAAAATTACAGTTATACATAAGCTGCAGTTGCCAGGAAGCGTGAGAAGCAGTCAGGGGTCTTTTCATTTCATTTCATTTATTATACCCTCAAGACCACAAGAGAGAGAGAAAATGATAAAAGGAAGGTAGGGAGGTTAACCAGGACTGAGCCCGGTTGGCTACCCTACACTGGGGAAAGGGAAAGGGGGAGAGAAAGATGAAAAGAAGAGAAAGTCCACTGGAGATATCAGTCGGTCACTCAGTCCGAATCACAGGCGCTCACTCAATCCGGTCGCTTTCAAATACCGCAGCAGCGCTTTTGTGGCCTTTTGTAGCTGCGATATGCGAGGCCAAGGTCCCAAGATCTTCTTCAAGGTGAACGGCTTCCCATCCAGCTGATTGAGAGCTGTGCAGAGGTCTTGCCTTTCGTTTTCATAAGATGGGCAGTAGCACAGTAGGTGTTCTATGGTTTCCTCGACACCGCAGGCATTGCACTCGGCGCTATCAGCCATTCCAATCAGAAATGCATAAGCATTTGTGAATGCGACTCCCAAACGTAAGCGGCACAGCACTGTTTCCTCATTTCGCGGAAGACCTGGTAACAGCCGCAGTTGCATAGAGGGATCGAGGGAATGCAAGCGATGGTGAGTGAATTCAGATGTGTGCCACTTCTCCAATGTCAAAGAGTGCGCTAGCTTGCCTAAGTGTTGGGCTGCGTCGGTCCGCGATAAAGGTATTGAAACAAGGGTTGCTCCTTCGTGTGCTTTTCTAGCAGCTTCGTCAGCGAGGTCGTTGCCGGAGATACCGCAATGACCAGGCAGCCACTGAAACACGACGTCGTGTCCTTTCGCGATCATGAGATGGTGCATTTCTCGTATCTCCGACACGAGTTGTTCACATGACCCGCGACGAAGAGATGCCAGAAGACATTGTAAGGCTGCCTTGGAATCACAGAATATAGCCCACCGATTAGCCGGTTGGTTATTAATATAATCAATGGCACCTCGGAGGGCAACAAGCTCCGAACCAGTCGAGTTTGTCAAATGAGAAATCTTGTATTGGATGCTTAGTGATCGTGATGGTATAACCACTGCGCTGGTGGAGCTGGTCTGAGTGGAAGAGCCATCCGTATATATGTGTATTCGATCAAAGTAGAAAGTGTGCAAACAATCCAGAGCTGCTTGCTTCAAAGCCAAGGTAGGCAGGTCGGTCTTCTTTCTTATTCCTGGAACCGTAAGACGCACTTGAGGTTGTTTTAAACACCACAAAGCTGAGGTTGAACGTGAAGAGGGTGTGAAACCCGATGGTAAGGAGGCACGATGGATGTTGACCTTGTTGGAGAAGGACGCCTGTGGTCGTCGTTCCGGCAGGCACGCAAGAGAGCTTGACTGCATCCGTGAAACATGACGAACATGGGCTCTAAGCGTTTCGGTACTAATATAAGTCGTGATGGGATGGTCTTGAGCCATTACAATGGTTCCAGCTGTTGAGGCGCTGCGCGGAAGGCCTAGGCAAACACGTAATGCCTGCGCCTGCACGCTCTGAAGTTCTCGAAGATTTGACTTGCATGTTTTAGCAAGCACGGGGGAACTGTAGCGTAGGAATCCGATGAACAGTGCTCTATATAACTGTAGCATGGAGCCCACTGACGATCCCCATGTTTTGCCGGCGATAAACTTGAAAACGTGAACAATAGATGTGAGCTTCTTCTTTAAGTGGGCAACATGAGGGCTCCAAGTGAGGTCTCGGTCTACAATGACGCCCAAAAACCGGTGATTTCTCTTGTAGGAGATAGGCTGACCATTGATGCATACCGGATAAGGACTCATCGCTTTTCGCGTAAAAGCGACTATCGCACATTTTTCTGTTGAGATGGTAAGGCCTTGTGCGTGAAGGCAGTCAGATGCCTGCGTTGCTGCTTTCTGTAGCCGTGCGCGAACCTGCAGGCGAGTGACCGCTGATGTCCAGATGCAGATGTCGTCGGCGTAGATTGAAACACTCACTGTTTCTGGTAGCGATTTGGCCAGCCCAAGAAGCGCGAGGTTGAAAAGAATAGGGCTTAGAACACCACCTTGGGGAACGCCTCGGCATGTGTAGTGGTCGGTAGTCGGACCATCTTCCGTTCGTACGAACAAGGACCTTTGTGTCAAGTAGTTACTGACCCAACGATATACTCGTCCTCCTAGGTCAATTGTCAAAAGTGCGTCTAGAATGGTTTGATGGAAAACGTTGTCGTAAGCGCCTTTCACGTCAAGAAAGAGTGCTACTGATAATCGCTTCCGATATTTTTCTTGTTCCACAGATGTTACTAGATCGATGACATTGTCAATCGATGAACGACCCCGTCGAAATCCCGCCATAGAGTCAGGGTAAATCTTGTGGTGTTCAAGGTACCATTCGAGACGCATGAGGATCATACGTTCCATGAGCTTCCCGACGCAGCTGGCAAGAGCTATAGGCCGATAGGATGCCAGTTCGAGCGGTGACTTTCCTGCTTTTAGAAGCGGTACCAGGCGGCTGCGTTTCCATTCCTGTGGGACGACACCATCTTGCCATGAACTATTAAAAATGCTGAGGAGTTCTCTTCGTGCTTCTCTGCCTAGGTGGCGCAAAGCAGTATACGTTATGCCATCGGGCCCTGGTGAAGACGAACACTTACAGAGCGCCATAGCAGCTTCTAGCTCTTCCATAGAGAATGGAGCGTCCATACTTGCATCTCGTGGGCCGGGGATGTTGCCTAGAGCCATGTCAGGGACTAAAACTGCGCCGCCGGCGACGTTCGCACAAAATTCCTCTGCGACGTCTATCTCACAGCGGTTTTGATAGAGAGCAAGGGCGTTGAATGGGTGTCGTTGCTGGGGACTTGAGCAAAGACCCCGTAGGGTACGCCATGCACAGGACAATGGCTTGCGGGGGTCTAGTGAGTCGCAAAAACACTTCCATCTTTGATTCGCTAGCTTATCCATACGGCGTCTGATCTTCTTTTGCATGCGCCGAGCTTCCCTGAGGTCAAGAATTGACTTCGTGCGCCTGTACCTCCTTTCAGCTCGGCGACGTAGTGCACGAAGCCTTTCCAATTCAATGTCATTCTCTGTACGCTTTGATGAATGTGTGAAGCAGCGTGTACAATCTTGCATAGCGTCCGCAATTATGTCTTCTAATCTGCGTGCAATATGTGTCTTGCATGTGTCTTCTACGCGATCTTGAAAGACTGACCAGTCGATTTGGCGAGAAACAACCGGTAATGTGGCGTCTAGTCCATCAATTCTCACATAGGTCGGTATATGATCACTTCCATGGGTTTCAATATCAGTGAACCACTGCACGCTCAAAGTCAGGCAACGTGACACCAAAGTCAAGTCAAGGCAGCTACTGTACTTAGTTCCTCGCAGAAATGTCGGGCTTCCGTCATTTAGAAGACACAGGTTGTGGCCTGATGCAAAGGATACTAGTGACCTGCCCCTCGAATTTATCCTGGAGCTTCCCCATATATGGTGGTGAGCGTTGAAGTCCCCTGTTATTATCCAAGGACCGGGAGTAGCAGCCATAATATATTCCAGTCTTTTTCTATCAAAATGACTTCTTGGGGAAAGGTAGACGCCGATAAGAGTAAAAGACAGCTTCTTCTTTTTCACAGTAACAGAGACGTATTGGTTACCGTCGTGTGGCGCTACTTGTTGGGAAAAATACGTAAGGTCCTTGCGAATGTAGACCAGAACCTTACTGCTACGGACACACGTGTTGGAAACAAAAGATTCATATCCCGACAGTCTTATGGAAGCTGATAAGTTCGGTTCACAGATGACTAGTATAGGAAAATGGTTTGCAAATACGAACTGTCGAAAATCCGAAATACGGGACCTCAGGCCTCTCGCATTCCATTGGAATATGGAGGCATTTCTCACATCATCCCGGAACGATCGTTGGTGGTGTCGATGAGCCATGGTTCTGCTGTAGAAGTTCTCAAGCACTGGACTTCTGAAGGCTCGCCAGAACCGGACTGATGGCATCCAGCACTTGCAATGCACTTCGAGCTGTTGGTGTCTGTAGCTTGTCCAGAAGAACACGAATAGCACTCACCAGAGAGCTGATCATAACAACAATTTGTTGATCTTGGTCCGCCAATTTATCAGGAACAGACGAAGTGTCCCCTGCTGTAGAAGTATCACTCCGCTCAGTAGGGGCATGTAGCTTCGGGAGTGCAGGCCACGCGTCAGCAGCCGTGCTGTTCGATGCACCCGTGTCCTTCGAGCTGACTGCGTTTGGCCTGGGCGGAAGAGTGGGTGGTGATATACGTGTGTGGCGTTCTGCAGAGGCTTTGGAGGGTCTTGATCGACGCCGGCGACGTGATCGTCGTCGCTTAATAGATGCTGCTGCTTCTCGGTGAGACGAGTGGTCTCTAACCATTTTCTTCAATATTTGCATTTCCTTTCGAATCAAAGGGCATTCCTTCGAAGATGCATCGTGAGGGCCGCTGCAGTTTGTGCACTTCAGCACACTGGCCTCGCACGTGTTTGTGGTGTGGGGCCCAGTGCAGCGAGAACAGACGGTAGTGTTATTGCACACACTACTCACATGGCCAAGCTTCATGCACTTCCAGCACTGCAGTGGTTTTGGTATAAAAGGGCGAACTGCGTGTCGGAAGTGGCCCACTTTTACATGCGATGGGAGGGATTCGCCCTTAAATATGATCTTCACACACCGTGACGTGCCGAGACGAAACGCGCTTGTGATGATGGTGTTCTCTGTAGCTGGCTTGATTAAGATTGACAGATCGGAGTCGACAATGGTCTCGTCAACATCGTAAATTACGCCAGTACGGACTTGTTTGCCCAGCGGAATATAAGGGCGGACTTTCATCCCGCCAAGTTCCGTGATCTTGCGCAAGGAATCCAACGCAGCCGCGTGTTCTACGTCAATCGCTAGCACGTTCTTACGGGTGTTCACTCTGATGTCTTTGATTTCGTTTGGAACCAGCGCTTCTAGATGAGAAGACACGGCTTGCCTGTTGAGGCGTCTCAGGTTGTCAGTGGCGAGAACAGGCGAGAACAGGATGGTGAGCTCCTCGGTATCCCGCGAAGATCTCACGGTGGACTCACTCGAACTCGATGATGCGCTGAGAAATCTGCGCTTTGCTTTACGACTCCGCACCAGCTCGAAGGTGTCGTCACAAGAATCTTCACCGCTGATATAGTAGTGCATGGTGTCGTCGCTGTCCGTGTCGCTCTCGGTGCCGTTGCGCTTCCTGGAGGCAGCCGCCGCGGGCACTGCCGAGTCCGGTGGACGCGCGTGAGACTCCATCTCCATCGCAGTTAAGGAGGAAATAGCAGTCCACTGGCAAAGTCTAGGAAATTCACAAAATGAGTAGAGCTGGAAGAGCCGGCGTTCTGCCTGAAGACACTTCGTCGTCTTCGTCCTCAAGACCACAAGGTATTACAGAGGGGAATGGGGTCAAAAAAAAGTTACAAAACAAAGAAAACAAACAAGGTAGTGAGCGACGTAGTCATAGATATGGTGAAGCCCGAAGCGATGGTGTCGATTATGGCCGTACGAAATTGTGCGTGGTCTTCAACAGCAATCAACGCGCCGGGAAGGTTTGAACGTTATGTTTGAATGCTATCGCGTTCCACTCTTAAAGACGAAACTTAAGCGTCCTCCAATTTTTGAAATGCCCACATTGAAGTCTCCAGCGATGGTCACAGGTGTAGTGTCATCACGGCTAACCCATGGAAGGTATGTGGTCATGAACTTCTCGATATCACATTTGGGAACGCCTGGAGATATATACGCAGTGGATATCTCTATTTCCGTCTTTCGTTTGTACGACACATATATCGCCACAGCCGATGGCATTGTCCTCTTGCGAATCAAGGGCGTATGGTCATACATGCATTTTTCTCCTTTGCGTATACGTATGTCCTTTGCGTACGGGAGAGGCAAATCTGCTTAATAATTCAGTGGTGTGCCTTACCTGAACTGAAAACCAGCGTACCCATATATGTCCTATATTTAAGTCATATTACCCCAAAAGTTTCACCACGTTGAGGTCGACACTGAATTCACTTCGCTGCTTCGAGGTTTTCAGCATAAATGTCCCGGGAAGTCGAAAGCACTTCGTTAAATCGAAAATTTTGTCATATCAGGGTCGTTAAATTGTATTTTGACTGCATTTTAATCCAGTATAAATGGAGGCTTCTTTCACTACTACAATTGTCTACTGGAAATTCTCCCCGCCATATATATTATGCTATGTGTATGTCGTGCATTTTTGAAACGTATATCAGAGGAATGCACGCGGCACTGCTTATTGGCTGAGTGGCGGTTTGGATCATCATCGGAGAGGTGACCACTGCCTAGGATATATTGCAATCACGAGAGATGGCTTCTCTGCGTAACAATATGCTTAAATATGGCGGACTCTGGCACAGCTCAGCGCCCAGGCCCATACAAGCACATATATCATTACAACGTGCCCACAAACCGTAATCACCATTGGATGCAACGTGGCGACTTCGATTGCTTGGCTGCTCGTCACATTACACTATAGAGAAGTGGCAGGAGCGAAATTTGCGAACTTATTCAACTTGCACTGCTTCTTCTTCTACCTCTATGCAAGTAAATAACGATTATTGTATCGCTTGGCTGGTTGTCACGTTCACGAAATAAATGTTCACTTACATTTCTTTTTTTCCTTCTAACCAGCTAGACAAAAAGTGCCTCGCGCAACTCGCCTTCCTTTTACGATGAGTCTATCGATCATTTATGCATACCACTGTCTTTCGGTTGAAGACTTAGGGAAGATAATGCAACCATGACTTTGAACGTCGGCCTTACAAAATGGTAACCCTGCTACAGTTCTTATTCGCACGACTGGCTTTAAGTGCGCAGTCAAGGCCGCTCGACTGAGCTACCGTGGCGCAGTGAATGCTTTCGTGTAAGCCTTCGTAACTTCATTCTCACACAATCCCGTCTTCCCTATTTATGTCCTCACTCTGCTCTTCCCCATTGCAGGGTGGGAAACGAAGCGCAACCGGCTTGACCTCTCTGTGGCTTTGCTCTTCTGTCTCGATCATGTCAACCCGTATGAGTGTGATACTAGCACGAACGCAATTAAAATGCCACATTTTGTCAGACCTCTGGGCTTCTCTATCACGTCTATATGTATGCAAGAAAACTTTCAGACAGCCGTTGTTTAACCTATAGCACCATGCATATGCATGGTGCTAGGTTAAACAACGGTGAGGGACGTGCAGCATGCGGAGTAAGCGTCGCTTATCGCATTTTCGGCTATCTAGAATAAACGAGCAAAGTTGCGTTGAAACGAATCATAAGTAAAGGTAATCACAATCTTAAATTGTTCGATACATTAGTATTATCAAAAAGTTTCAAGACTGGCTCTTTTTTGAAGAACGTAATTTATTTATACGCACTCAAACAATTTCACCTTCTAAGTAACTCCTTGCTCAGCAATACGGTGCCCTCAGCGTTCCTGCCCCTTTCCGAGTATGTACTGGAAGTCTCTTTTACGAACGAGTCGATTCGAGCTCGATCTAAGCAATCGTGTCAAAAATGCAACCTTTGAGCTAGGATTTTAATTTTTGAAATGGAGTAAAAGCGGGATCGCGAAACCTGACGGATGACCTGTCTTTCAAGGACGAAACTTAGGTGCACGCGTGTACCACCCTGAGACAAAGCAATAGTCGTCGGAGTGAATAATCCTTACGTTTTCACAACCGACGAAAGGCTAGACATGTGCGCAGCTCGACAAAATGAATGCTCATTATCTTTTTTCGCATTCACTGTAATGTGCATCAGGAATTCATCCCGAATGGTTAGACTATGAATAGCGAGTTTTACTACCCAACTTTAGGGTGTCTGAGGAAGCAGAGAGCGGCCAATCAATGTATACTCTGTTTCATATGCTTGGTGCAACACTGTGAAAGCTACGCAAATAGTTCGGTCACCAAAATGTATCACTCCGCGCGTTCCTGCTATGCTTCGCTTCGCGCCAGCGTCATGTGCTCCCGCGAGCATGCACATGTGGCATGCCGAGTATTAGCTGCCGCGATGGGCTGCTAATAATAAACACGAAAAGAAAAACAAGGAAAATCAAATTTATTTTTAAAAGAAACGTATTTAGCAGTCGTATAAGTAAATGGTTTGTTTGTTTTCAAGGGCTGAATCTTTTTCATTCAGAACTGATAGCCCATACAAAGAACATTTTCGCAAATATCTGTCAAGAAACACCGAACCATTTCTAAGCACGAAAGCAGACATCGCAAAAAATGGTCTCCAATCTACGCTGTGAAGGTGGTTGGACAGCGAAGCTGTGAACGACAACCATAACGATTACCCATTGCGACGTAGGTTGAAACCATTCACGTGCGACATTCACTTGTACTTTAACTATTTATTAGCCTAAGACGTTTCGACGGCCTGCGACTTGGCTTGCGCCGCTACTTCGTGCATCTACAAAGACTGGACCAGAGAGAAGAGAAATTCGCCGCACCTCGTATGCCCTTCAGGAATCCTCAATATACGTGGCCTTTGCACAGCCCTGTCACAGCACAAATCTGATGATATCGCAACTTTCACGGCCTATAGGGGGCGCCACCTTAAATCCAACATGGCTGTCCGAGAGATTAAGAACTAGAGCAGTCGGTGCAGTGCTGCGGTCGTCTAGCTCAGTGGCATGTTGTTTCGCGTCGTCATTCTGAAATGCCTCTTCAATTTACATGCCCGCTGTTGTTAGCCTGCGTAATGGCTCATATTGGGCGAGCAGAACCCGGGATTCGAAGGCAGCTTCGCTGATCATCTTGTGTGTTGCGGCATAAAAGCGTGCACGTCGACGTCTGTGACTGTTGAAGGCCTTTGCATAAAAACTTCGCGACTTCGAAGCAAGCCACATGAGCTGTGGTTTCAGTTTTACCGCGACAGTGTTATTAAGAGAAGTGACCGTGCTTTTTATTTGCTATTCTATTAATTTGACCTCTTTGAGTGGGTACCATGAACTTTTATACGGTGTGGTGCTCTCTGCAAGTTGTTACTTAGACCGCTTGAATAAGCCGCCGTGTCGAGAAAAAAAAAAACCTTCCTGGTGTCGCGCGACCGAAGTCATTTACATCGACGGCGTGAAAAGCAGCCCTAAAACAGCGTTTTGTGTGCGAAAATTTCTTGTCTAGTTATCGCTGCCTGTGTTCACAAAGCTGTATGTTGAATGTCAGAAGTAAACAAAAAACCATATCTCACTGCTTTCGCGAGCTAATACGATAACCGCTCACCCTTGCAATTTGGTTATTGCGCTTTATGCGTGCTGTGCAAGCTACAGTCTTACGGTAGTTTTACAGCCTGCGTGAGTCCTACCGCGTCTTGCCTATAGACAGATCAAGCGATACATTGCCGACATTTACTGGTCCGCGGTAATGCTCGCTTCATTCTTCCAGTTATCTTTATAAAATAATATACACGCAGATCAGCTGAGGGTTCGCTACGCAAACACTGCACAGTAGTTTAACGCTTGTTGGACTAGGATTTGTTACTTTACGAGTGCAGTCATGCGCACCTGTGCACACGTTGCAACCGCGCATCGAAGTGGCAGACGAGGTACGAATTCCAGGTCCCTCTACGCCTGCGTCACTTTGCTTCGATGCACAAATGAGAAACTCGTCTCTCTGTTCGAAAATGGTGGAATGTCAAGCCGGCGTTGCACAGCACGAATGTATGAACGAGAACAAGAAATTTTGAACCAGGTACAAGGCTTCAGGGAGAATGCGCTCCAACGTAGCCGCAAGGGCATGAGTGGCAAGAACGCAAGCATCAATCATCCTACAACATATATGAGTTAAAATTCCGCGTTATTTCTTTCCCTGCACATAATATAGTGCTATGCCTGCGTCTTTATGGGCGTGCGTCTATTCGTGATTTCAAGTGCTCGGAATTGTCACTCATCTGTCGTATTCCAAAAAAAAAAAGTCCTCCGGCATGAAGTGCGCACTGCAAACCTTCATCGCTTCTGTGAAACCTTTGTCGATCCGCAGCTTAATAATCAATTTCTTCTTCATGGACGCAGCCGGTGGGAATGAGTGAAGGCTCACATCACCAACCGCATAACTACCGCTCGGCACCCATTGCGGCACGCAGCAAATACGGTTACTGCTATGTTTGCTCATTCTGAGCATGTTAAGTGCCCTTCAGGATCCCACGGGAGCTTTGAACGCGTTAAAACACCAACCAAAGGGAAGGAAAAGCGTAGACAACACCAATACGCTACACGAACGGGCGGCAGCCAGCGGCGAGTATAATCTTTCGATTATTTCCGGCCGCCGCCGCATGACGGCGCCACCGTACGTGAAAGTTGCGAATAGGCGGGTTCTTCTTTTACGTGCGAAAGTGTAGTTACGTCACTGTCTGCTTCGCATGCTACAGTCAAGCTGCCGTCGCCGCGGCAGCTTGCGCAGCAGTAGTCTTTACCGGAAACCGAATGCAGGGAGCGCTATACGTGCTTCGCATTGCACGTAGGCGGAGGAGCGCCTTGTCCAGTGGCGTAGCAACAGGGGGGGGGGGGGGGAGGGGCCGGGGGGCCGTGGGCCCCGGGTGCAAGGGGCCAGTTGGGGGGGGGGGGGGTGTCATATACGTCTGAAGACACCCGGGAATTGTCGATATGCTCGCTTTCCTCCGACTACACCCGAGGGGGGGGGGGGGGGGGGTGACCGAAGACTTATGGGCCCCGGGTGCCAGACGACCTAGCTACGCCACTGGCCTTGTCATCAATTATGTGGTTCGGATGCTTGTTTTGAGCTTGTCCTTTCTTGAAACGTATGCTGTTCTCTATGCTGTGCGCGTGATTCCAAAGAATGTATGCACTGTTCCCTTCACTTTGCTGAGTGCTACAAGCCTCTGCCTCACGGGGTTACGATCGAGCCATTGCATTTGGGAGTATGAGCCATAGATGATGATATTTTTCTGTCGACGTTACGCCACGAAGAAATCCCGGGATCCTAGATATAGACAGCTTCGCTGTAAAAGTATCTCTAGCCTCCACAGCGTTTCAGCCGATGTATGAAACGGAGTATAGGCAACGCCTCCTAGATAGCACAAGGCCGGTGCACTTCGATCCGTGAAGTCATGCTACCTCGTCCGATTGGATTGGACAAACGTTAATATAGCTCCTGCAGTCGAACCTTGTCCGACTCCATAGAATCTAATGGAGACGCTCCTGACTAAGCCACGGTGATTTTGACGTCACCGCTTTCGTCACGCCGGGCTTGGCAATGGAAATTTTGATTCAAGTAGCTTGGTGTCATAAAGCGGAGTGCACAGGTCTGCTATTTAGGAGGTGCTGCTAAAGAGCGCAGGAGGAGCTCGACGCTGCACGACGATAATGCACCCTGTTGCAGAACACTCCGAACACACGAGTTTCTCGCCGGTTTGTTTTCCACATTCGCCCTAGTCATCAGATTTGACTCCCGTTTATTTCGCTCCCTTCCCGAAATTAACAAAAAAGAAAAAAGAAAGCCCAGCTCAAAGGCACGTGCTATTTTTACACGACACGATAGCTCAGATCAAGACTGAATCCTTCCGAAAAAGAGACTTCCAGGACATACTTACGAAGTGGCAGGAACGCTGGGAGCGCCGTATTGCTGGGCTAGGGGATTACTTCGAAAGTGAAAGTGTTTGAATGCACACAAATAAATTATTTTTTTTTTCAAACACAGCCAGTCCCGAAACATTTTGATACCACCTTATTTCGTTATAGCACAAGAACAGTGTAGTGCTGTTATCAATTAAAAATAGCCAAGCCAAAAACGTACTTGGACTCACCACAAAGGCAAACACCAATATCAGCAAAAGGCTAGCATTGCTGCTCCCAATTGTCTTGAGGAATAAGCTGCCAAATGAAGACCCAAACAAGGCACTGTAAAGAGACGTTTATGGAAGGGACAGTGCAGTGCTTATATTGCTCAAACGATTCCTATTACATTAGCACATAAAACTCTGTTGCAGAAAAAATTGTATTGATGGATGAACAGTTGAAAAACCGTTAGGTTCAGGAAGTAAACTTACGTTGAAGGCAGAACCATCGCATACGGCTTCATGTGGCTTTGCATGGAAGTTTTATTGCCTTAATTGATTACATGGCCTAGGTAGTGCTTCGCATCCAGGTTCGCAGGTAGTCAACCTAAAGAGGGAATTAATCATGCAAAATATGTATCATCTTATGCTGCCCCCCCCCCTACACACGCACGCACGCACTTTTATTTTATTTTTCAATTTATCTTGCGGGGAGGTCTTCTTTCAGCGTTGTGCTTTGTGACCTCCTCCTGTATCTTCAACTCAATAAAATATGATTCTGATAAGCCCAAAGCAGGATTCACGCGGTAACATTCTATTTGTCGTCCCCAATGCTCGCTCCACCAGCTTTTAGCTCTTTAGAAATAATTCCTGCGATTTTGTACAAACAGTGCCGTTTCGATAACATCCTGGGGTCTAACACTGTCCTCTTTGTTCTTTCTATCTCTTTCTTCCTTGCCTTTCTTTTTTCAATTCCGGGTG